>NW_026129595.1:0-44508 GCF_022985175.1 Labeo rohita | reverse complement strand
CTGATTTCTGATGCAACTTGAGTTAAACGAGCTATCCTTTAGCCTCTACTAGGCGCGTTAGTACACCTACAAAAACACGCACATATACAAACTCGCTGCATGCAGACACACCTACATACTCGCATATACATATAAACTTGATCCATGCATATACATCTATAAACACTCACACATACATATAAACTCGATGCGCGCATACACACCCATAAAACACTCACGCACACATATGAAATAAAATTCACAATGTGCGTGAACTTTTCAGTGTAAAAGGAAGCAGCGCGGCACTTCAGGCGGAATATCCAGATGCCGGGGCATTTTAAAACAGTGTTTTAAAAAGACCTTTAATATGGCATACAATGTACCAGGGGCGTAATTTCCCCCAAATTCGTTTGTTAAATCGTCTTATATACAACGTCTTATATTGTAGAATGGACGCTCACCACCGCCCAGAGTTTGCGCGATCGTTCAAACAAAATCAAAAGTAAAACTGGCACGCGCCTTCAAAGGCAATTTTAATACCCCGCGTTTAGAGAGCTACTCCCAAATGCGTGCAAATTAGGCTACATAACATATCTAGGATGTTATTAGTATGTAGGCTATAATAGGTTGTGTAGTTGTCTATAGCTCTGTATCATGCTTAAGAAAGTTGGTCTCTATTTGCACTTTGAATATTGAGAGATTCTATGTTCAGTTTGTAAAAAGATCTTCAGTTAGGCGGACAAACGTTCTAGAAGCTCATAATTCATGTACAGTTCTAAGGTCTGAAGAGACTTACTTGAAATTATACAGGAGAGAAGCCAGTCAGATGAGTTTGTAGCAAAACCTACAAAAAAAAAAAAAGAAAAAAAAAAAACGGTGCTTGGGTTTGGGGGAATGCACAATATACCACTGGACAGTCATTTTCGTCTAGGCTGCTGTAGGGACCGTCTGCAAATTTACTTCACAGTACAAAACAAAGACCAATCATTTATTTAAGTTAATGTAAACTCCTAGTGGGCAAACTGACTGAATATATTTTGCCAATATCTCGTCTTAGACAGTACTTCCAGTATTTCCCTTATTATAAATACAGTTCACATTTTTTACATAATGCATATGCATTAATTTTACATAATGCATATGCAACCTTATATCGGCATGTTTTTTTTTGTTTGTTTTTTTTTTTTTTAAACCGCCTATATGGTTCCACTGGGAGGCTTCCTTTTACGCTGAAATGCTTTCCGTTTGCACTGGAAATTTCACGCACATCCACATATTAAATCACTTGAATATATGTATATACACAACTAAAGCATGCGTCTTACCTATCAGAATTGTATAGGTTTGCAAATTTTATGTTAAATGTCTGAGTAAGTGTTTTATGGGTGTGTATCGAGTTTATATGTATGTGTGAGTGTTTATAGGTGTATATGCATGGATCAAGTTTATACGTATAAGCGAGTGTCTATAGGCGTATGCATGCGTCAGGTTTATATGTATACGCAAGTTATTCACAAGTGTATATGCATTCATCACTAACATAAGATGTATTGGTATGGATTACATATTAGTGTGCACGTGTATTTTATATATATCCAATAGTATACATTGTATATCCAAGTAATTTGTAGGTGTATATGCAGGTGTTTTATGTATGCATTTATAAGTGAGGTTTGATTTAAATCCTGCGTAAAGCATCATAGTATTTGACTCAAAATTAATACTTTATATTAAACTATTTATACTCATTTGAGTCTGGAAAATGAGTCTGGAATAAGTTCTGGACAATTTAGACACTTTAGCTCACTTGATCTCACTTTCCAGAAAAAAAGAAACTATTTTATAGTCTAAAGAACCATTCCTGTGCTACAAAGAACCATTTGTGCAATGCAAAGGTTCTTTGGATATTAAAGGTTCTTCATGGAACCATACGTCCTTCCAAAGAACCATTTAAGAACCCTTTTTTTGAGAGTGCAGGAAGGTGGTAAATTACTGCAACATGGAGTTTAATAGGAGCTGTTATAGTAATCGCATGAGATTCGAACAAGTTATAATTGCACAGAGGAGAGTGGGCTGAGTATTTCCAGTTGTTAGAAATGAGTAATCAGTACCCCCACCCAGTTCTGATTACATAGCTAGGGTGACGCACCAGGGCTGTTCAGTGCAGCATATGTGTCAAATGTATGAGAAAAAAATAATCAGTCTGTGTATTTACTCTTACTTGCACTCCTTTTTTGTTATTTAAATATTTTTTAATCATATGTTTGTTAAATGTGTTACAGTTAATACACATTCACGCTTAAATATTGAAATAGTCATTTTATGCTTTCTCTTCACTCATCAAATTTCTATGACAGTTTTCTTACATTAGTGTGGCACATTTTCATTATCTTGCCTAGGGCCCCACAAACCTACAGGCCGGCACTGAGAATCACATGAAATGAAACCTCTTCTGAATGAACAAAATCAGAAAGCTGGTAGGAGTCAAATTCAGCCTGATTCAGTGGAAACACAATCATAATCAACAACGAGAGAAAAAGTCACTCATGAGCTCTTCAGTGTTCAAACAGACTTAAAGTGCCCCTATTATGCCATTTTAAAGGTTGCTAATATTGTTTTAATAGACTCCCAAAACAGGTTTACATGTATGCAAGGTCAAAAAACACTTCAGTTTTCTCCAAAAATAGATTTAAATTTACCCCATTTCTAAATTATTCCTAAACGACTCGTGCGAAGCAGTTCGAAGAATCAGTCTCTCTAAACTCTTCCCTTCCGTGAGCCCTCACTGCTGTGACTGGTCAGATGGCGCAGTTCTTTCCCAGCTAACAAAAAAAGGTCGCCACAACGTCCCCTGAATGGCATCTGCGAACGTCCCCTGTACGTCATCGTGTAGGGTTTTTTGGACGTCATGAGGACGTCGCAAGTTCGTTCGCGGGACGTACCGGGGACGTTCGCGGAACGTGCGGAGGACAAAACGGGGACGTTCGCAAGACGTACCACGGACGTTCGCGGAACGTTCATGAAAACATTGTAGGGACCTATTGCGAACCTTCGCTACAGGTCATTTTAACATATGCAAACATGTCATTAGTCAGATCAGACAAAATTGAAATACCCAAGTAATAAACACACAAGCAATAGTACGTTAACAATACTTTTTTATTTGTTAAAATATTTTTCTTTTTTTGGTTTGTGTGTGCGTCTGTCTGTCGTCTGTCTTGTGTTCCAGATGTTGGGTGTTATCCAGGTCTGATTCCATCCGTATGTTCGGAACCTAAAAAAATATAAATTAACAAAAATCAGCAAACCTTGACTTAATTTTCACATAATGACATAATATTCTATAAAACTGAATCAACTGACTACACTTTATCTGCGCGAATGCGACCTGCGTACAATTTCCCGATGTAATAAGTAAATTAACAGATGAACAGATCAAAATAATAATCATTTTTGCCAGATTGCATGCTGTGATGTATCTCAGTAGAATTTTGGTACTGCAGACTCAGACTCACTGGAGAGACCCAATTTCTTTTGATGAATTTTTTTTTTTTTTTTTTTTTTTTTCTTTTTTTTTTTTTTTTTTTTTTACAATTTCAGCTCAGGGTGTTTTTATGTTTGTTTGTACCGATAGCAAATGTTACAAAGCGGACCAAATGCGGACCTAATTTCGCATTTGCTAGATGACAATTCTTCCCGTTGTCCTCTAACCTAAAACAACAAAATGAACTCATTCAGTAGTAGTATGATTTTATATGTCTACCATCGTTTATCTATTGCAAAAGATTTGCAAATACTGCTGACAATTTGGATTTAGACCATGCGGTCTGAAATACGAAGATATCCGTACCAAATGGGCTTTTTTCCGCATGTGAGTCTCAGTGTGTGTTTTTACCATATGGAAATTCAATATTTAAGTTAAATATCTGTCAGTATTACATACCTTTAATCGTTTCAACTTTAACTTACGTGCTAATGTTAGTTGCAAAAGTGTTTAGGCTAATGGCCAGCGGCCACACACGACGGACAGCCTCAGCAAACGTTTTAAAAGATATATATATTTTTTTTTAAATAAAATGCAAGTATTACGAGATACGCAGTGGTTACGGTAGCTAATATCTACAAATATAAAAGTATAAATACCTTTTTGACCGGACAAAAGCGAAAACTCAGGCCGTGTTTGAGTAAATCACCGGTAAGACCGTTAACTGTCACTCAGCGGCTCAGCATTGCCATGGATACATGCGAGTACACTAAAGTGATGTCACTCGATCACGAGCTCATTTGATTGGCTATATTAGACTTTTAATTTTGCGCTGCACGTATAGCAGTCTTAAATTCAACAACTAAAAAAAATTTTTCCTAAATAACTTCTCTTGTCAGCTTACCAACAGTTTGATATGTAAATATTAAAAAGTAAGAATGAATGTATTTGTCTTACCTGTGTTTTCCACTTTCTTTTCTATTCGTCATGTTTTCCTTGGCTGCATTCATCACTCTTCAGGGATTCAGCCTTATTTTATTTATGTATGGGGAATACATAGGGCCTAATTGTAGCCTATGTTCAATTACATTATTGAAGTGTATCTTGTTTTTGATGTTTAAATGCTGAAAACAGACTCGTGATTTGATGACATCTTGAATTACAGAAGTTACTTTTTCTTTTGCAGTAATGAAAGTTATTAATATTAACATCATTTTACAATGAATTCAAATCTATTGTTTATACTATAGTATAATAATAATAATAATAATAATAATAATAATAATGTCAATCTTTGCATTTTGCATTCCATTATCACAGTTAAAAAAGAGATTTTATTTTATGGAATAATACCCTTTAAAATTCAGTGTGGGTTTATTTTTCGTTTATTTGTCTTTAATTGAATTAACTCTGTCTAAGTTGCAAGGTGTCAGGTCTGATGATAAAGTCCAAGCATGGGCGACTGGATTTTTCAAGTGTTCTTATGGAAATGGCAGATGAGGGACGAAACAGGGACGTTCGCAAATTGGTTCGGAAGAATGTCCTCCAAATGTCCGCCAGCGAACGTCAAAAAGAGGACCAAATGCGGACCTAAGTGAACGTCCTCAGAGCGTCCGTGAGCGAACGTTACAAAGCGGACCAAATCCGGACGTCATCAGAACGTTTGACAGCGAACGTTATAAAGCGGACCAAATACGGACGTCCTCCAAACGTCAGCTAGCGAACGTTACGAAGCGGACGTGCTGCGGACCTAAACCGACATTCACAACGTCCGGGGGACGTCCCCTGTTTGCTGGGTTATGATTGGTTTACCGCCTACAGCGTGTCGGAAAACGAAACGCCCATTGCCATCACTGACTGACAGCACTGGAGACTTGTCAATACATACAAAAGATGGCATCGATTTTACCATAACAATTCCAGCCAGAGTCTGATGATGAAACGGCTGAAGTGGCTGATCGACAAGTTAGCTCGGACTTCCGTGGAAAGTGCTCACAATTTGCTTATAAGCGAACCGGGCACACCTCTATGTTGTAAACTTCAACATTGTGTAATGCATTAACGCGGCTTTCACACCGAACGCGGAAAGCAGCAAAACTTCATTTTAAACTTTGTAAAACTTCGTTTAAACTTTGTCCGTGGCATGTGCGCTCCGCGGCGCGTCCGTTTTGGCCGAAACAAGCCGTCCTGGCAGGGCGGAAGCAATTGAAAACGAATGGGTTTCATAGCACAGCGCTTTCCGCATTCGGTGTGAAAGCCGCTTCGTGCGCCATCCTTTATCATTACTTAAACTAATGAGACAGACAGACAGTCAAGCTGCATCAATCACAAATTGTCAGACTACAGTGAGTCTACAGCTGAACAACAGAACTACACAAGCGTGATTTAGCCGGTTACCATGACATGTGCAGGGTTGTTACACAACATAACGTACACAACTAGTTATTTTGAACGATCTCTAGAAAATACAATCTTTGTAGATTCATCATCTTTTGGAAGTGAATATAAAACAGTTTTACTCACAGTGTATGATACAGCGTCTTCCGTATAATGTACGTGTAAATTTCCATGTGACGTAAACCCCATGGAACTTTATGGGCGGACAAGTTGTTCGCGACGTAGAATGTGGGTGGACATTATGCAAATCTGTTACTTCGTGACGTGTGGCCGTAACAGAAGAAGATTTGAAATCCTGACGACTCGTTTAGGCAAATGTGAGTCGACTTTTTTTTGATAGACAAAAACTTTATGTATCGTGCACTGTCGGCTTCACAACTTTGCAGATAGTTTATGTTCACATACAGCTACATGACACACTGCATGAAAGATCATATTTGAAAATGCATAATAGGGGCACTTTAAGTGTTATGCTTCTTCTGTAGCTAATTTTGTTATTTTTCTACAGTGTTTTTTAAAAAATTGCAAGTACAACAAGGTCACACACTTGATTATTTAGCTGGATCACTGTTAGCTTTGATCGCAGACTGTTGTGCCATTGTTTTGTTGACCTTATGTACCTTCAAATGTTTATTTTTATCAAGAGTTGCATTCATGTTTGGCCTAAATCTCTGTTTTACTCTGTGAAGACTACTTCAGCAAAATCCCAAAGACTTTCAAAGGGTTTAAAGATTAGACCCTGTGGTGACTATCTTATGTTTGAAAATTATGCCTTGGCTCCCTGAATCACTTCACAATATGAGCCCAATGAATCTTGCCACTGTCATCCTGGAATATGGCCATGGGATTCATCTTTATCTTTGAATGTTATACATTTGAAATGTTTATTATTATTATTATTATTATTATTATTATTATTATTATTATTTTCAAGTGTTTAAATTTTGGTAAGTTTTTAAATGAAATTGTGTGGCCATGGGATTCATCTTTATGTTATACATTTGAAATGTTTATTATTATTATTTTCAAGTTTTTAAATTTTGGTAAATTTTAGTTTTTATTTATTTACTTTTTTTTTTTTTTTACCTTTTGCACTTTTTATTACAAGCTTTCAGGTTTGATCACTAAAATGACATATTTAAATGTTTTTTTTCTTGTAAAAATAATTTTCTCTTGCCTTTAAGCAGCTTGAATGTAACTCTACCCCCCTTGCCTCATTTACTATATGCAGATCTAATATCCACGCAGTCACACCAGCCAGAATCCCCTGATCCACCAACTGAACTGTAGTAAACGCAATATAATGGCAAAACACAGATAATGACTGTCAAGTGAACCTTACATTATACTTTAAGTATACTACTATGTCCCTATTTAGGTATTAATTTGTACAGATTTTATTACATATATATATATGAAAACATCAAAAGAAAGAACAGTGTAACTGCTTGTAAACAAAAACATTTTATTATAGCTTCATGCATTATTATTATTATTATTATTATTATTATTATTATTATTATTATTCTAAACACTTAAATGTAAGTTGCAAATAAATAAATAAATAAATAGGCAACATTTTGAACAAAAAGCTAAAAAAAAATATCTGTAAGATTAAATAATACATTTAATGTCATCATTATTGAGACCAAATTAACAACCACACACAGTTAATAATATCACAAACACAGGAGTGGAGCAGAATTTAATGAAATTTCACTATGAGTTTCATGATTGACAAATTGATTATTACTATACCCCATACAAATGTCCATGTGAAATTCAACACTATCCACAGCAGTTGCAGAAATGCAGTCATACTGGCCCATCCCATACGATCTGTGCATGAACAAGTCAACTTCTGTTAATAATCTGAATTTTAGTATCTTTTATTAGCATTAATGGTAGATATACTAGGAAGATGTTTCAGTTTCAGATTAATATATTACCTTTTTCAGTTTTCAGAGCTATGATGTAGAAATAAACTATTACGGCATTGACAAAAAACATGGAAACATCCCAGACTGATCTCCTGAGCAGAGCTGAGCCTAAAAAATATTTTAATATTGATAAAAATAGTTCATATTTGGTTTGAAACTGACTAAATAAAACAGGAAAATGACCCTTTGAAATCAAGATCAAACAACATACTGTATAAAACATCTCACAAATGTCTGTAACAATTGAACAAAATAATGTGTAAAATAAGTGAAAATATTTCAACTTTAAAAATTCATGTTGACTAGTAGGCATAAGCATTTGTGATATTGATCACATCATGATGTCATGATTTATTTATGTGTTTATGTAACATGGCTAAAAAGAACATTTAATTTAAAGAGTAAAGAATCTTATGTGAATTTCATAAAATAAAAGATTTGGTTGTATTTGTTGGTGTACGAAGGCTCCCCTTCTGTGGCTGTTAATGGTACTGCAGATATAGTATTTTATCCCTCTTCTCTTTCCGTACCGCAACAGATTTGAGTGTTGCTGTTGTGGTCATGTGTATCTGCAGTATATTATTGTCTTCAGCCAACCTAAATTGTACCCCTTTTTTTCTGTCAAAAAGATTTGAGTCTCGCTGCTGTGGATAAATCAAAGCTGAAGAAATCCCATGTGTGAATGTGTCATTTGACATCCGTAACATTTATAACAGGGATCAGATCATATTTCTAAAACACTTACAGTGCACGTGTCCACGGTATGTAGAATCCCAATTGTAATTTGTCACTGTGAGAAACACTGGCAAAACTGCAACAATGAAGAACACTAAAAACAGAAGAGGAATGATTAATATTCTTAAAATTAATAGAAATACTGTGCTTTGCTGACAGACACATCAACAGATTCACAAAGTTCACTTAGTATACTTGCAGTACAAACTGAAAACATAGATGTAAACTAGATGTGTACTAAAAGTTTCCTTCGGTTATACTTAAAGTACACATAAAAGTATACTTTTATATACTAGAAAGTGGGCCAATTCAGTCCCAAGGACTAAAACCTTACTACATAAAGGCCGTTTCTCAAACGGAAGGCTGCATCCTCCGTCTCATGTTTGTTGGGTGAAGTACACTTCTTTTTGGTAAGAGTGTAATTGCTTCATAATTTCTGATCTGATCTCTGTTTAACCACATCAACATGATGCTACAATCACGTGTATGTGTGTTCTGGTATATACGGTTTATGAGGACACAAATGTGTATAATGTATAATGGGTACTACAACGTAAACATGGTTTATGAGGACACTTCCTGTGTCCCCGTAAAACAAAAGGCTTAAAAAAACATACTAAACAGTGTTTTATGAAATTCAAAAAGTGTGCACAGTCTCCTGTGAGGGCTAGGTTTAGGTGTAGGGTAGGTGTAGGGCGATAGAAAATACGGTTTGTACAGTATAAAAACCATTACGCCTATGGAGAGTCCCCATAATAAGAATGTGTGTATGTGTGTGTGAGGAGAGGCAACATGAGCAAGTCTGAGAGGACCGGTATTTTTACTGTATTTAAATGGAACAAATACATGATTTCTTACCAAGAATTGCTGAACAATGAATCAAAGCATTCAGTCTGCGTTTTTGTGTAGTTGTTAACGATCGCGAAAGCATACAGTCAATTTCTTATGCGCGCTGTTTTACCGGTTTCACTTTCGTTTTTAAAATCTCTCACATTTAGCAAGGAGAGGAGAGGATGGGCAGGGGGGGAACGGCCCGCGAATGCCCCTCACTTTGGTGCGACACCTGTTCTGCTTGATGTAGACACAAAGTAATCTGTTAAATACACTCAAAAAAATGATTCTTTAAACCTACTTAATTTAATTATGGACAGTGGTTCCACACAACCAAATTGTTTTTGATGAACATGAATGGAATTTCTTGAATCTATGCAAACTCTTTGTGTTGTGACAACACAGCTGAATGAGGAAGAATTTATGTGAAATAGTAATGTCCAACCAACTCAATTTATTCACTTCCCTGTAACTTAAACCGGTTAAGTTTAGTGAACATGTTTTGGTTTATTAAAAAAAATGGCCAAATATGTTTCACTTTATCAACATAAGGAAGTTTGTTTCAGACAACTCATTTAAATTATGGACAGTGGTTCCATCCAATTGGTTCTAGTTACTTTAACTAAATGATTTCAAGTTAAAGTTACTCCCTTCAACAAAGCATTTTTTGTGTGATTATTTTGCAATGAATCACAAAAGACAAGATGTCACAAATTATCAAGTGTATTTGTTAAACAAGAGCAACAATTACAGTTACAACCACATTACAAAATTACAGAAATATTAAACTACTGTCATTTTCTAATTGGCATACAAAGGTAACCAATCAAACCTTAATCCAGGAACAGGAACTGGCTCCAGAAATAAATTCTGCAGTACTCCAAATGTGTACCTGATTTTAGGAGTTCAGGTTTAGTCCATATATCAGTCCCAGCAACATGTCTGTTCATAGGGTTTACTGCTAAGGTCCTGAAGAACTTTATTTTCCAACACTCCAACATCTGCTGTGCTGTCTTCAATGTCTGCACCTTCAAATCGTATGACATAGATTCCCATGATTCCTCTGGATCACCTCCTGAGTGCTGCCAACGTCTGTATCCTAGAAAGGATATTTAAAAGAATGGAGTACTCAAATTGTGTATTAAATTTACCTTAGCATTTATCATCCTTGAAAATACCAATAAATAAATTAATTAATAAATAAAACAACTTACCATATACTCCATAATAACACTGCTAGTGTCTTCATTTGGGTACTTCAACGTCATTAGTCTAAAGATGCAGACAACAACAAAATTCATGAGATTTAGCCTTTACATTTTTCTAAAAAAAAAAAAAAAAAAAAAAAAAAAAAAACACATTTGAAAAATGTCATTATTATTCTGTCTGATCATTTCCTTACAGGAAATGCAGGCAAGCAGTTCAGATGGAACTCTAACTAACATTACAGTGGAAAATGAAACCATAACAGTACTGGACCAGATCAGCACAGAAAGTCACTGTCCTGCAGACTTTAGCAATATTCCCAACTAAAGGGATAGTTCACCCAAAAATGAAAATTCTGTCATTAATTACTCACCCTCATGTCGTTCCAAACCCACAAGACCTTCATTCATCTTCAGAACACAAATAAAGATATTTTTGATGAAATCTGGGAGCTTTCTGACCCGGCATAGACAGTAATGCAACTGAAATGCTCCCAGACCCAGAAACGTAGTAAGGACACCAGTAAAACAGTGTAAAAATCAGTGGTTCAACCATAATTTTACAAAGCAGTGAGAATACTTTTTGTGTGCAAAGAAAACAAAAATATTGACTTTATTCAACAATTCTTCTCCAAATTGCGTCTTCTGCCATTATCGAGAGTACCTCTTTGCATAACGCATGCGTGTGATTCTGCTGACGTAGAACATGCATGCGCTGGGCCTTGTTTGCTTGCAGAGGAAAGCAATGTGTATGCATCGGGATACTCTCCATAATGGCAAAATACATGATTTGGAGGAGAAGAATTGTTGAATAAAGTAGTTATTTTTGTTTTCTTTACCCATAAAAAGTATTCTTGTAGCTTTGTAAAATTATGGTTGAACCACTGATGTCACATGGACTATTATATCAAAGTCCTTACTACGTTTCGGGGCTTGGGAATTTTTCAGTTGTGTTGATGTCTATGCAGGGTCAGAAAGCTCTCTGATTTTATCAAAAATATCTTAATTTGTATTTTGAAGATGAACGAAGGTCTTACAGGTTTGCTAATCAAAGTTTTACTAAAAGTGCTTTGCTTTAGAATGTATTGTTTTTGGGAAGCTAATGTATTCGCAATATCTGTCAGTTTACAGTAATACCATATTTTTATATTTACTATATTAATAACCCAATTCTTATTATATATGTCTTTTTTGTTAATGCCTATGACCATAACCCTAAAACTCAGTGGCTGGTGAGACAATGTTTTAAAGGGGTCATTTGATCCAAAACTCACTTTTACATGTTGTTTGAACTAGGGCTGGGCGATATGGCTGAAAACTGTATCACGATATCAGCGTTTCATATCGGTCGATATCGATAATTATTGATATTTTTTTATGACCCATTTAAAATAAGGAACAGGAGAAAAATATATTACATTTCAACATTTTTATTTTAAACTTAACCTTCCTCTGATCATAACCCCCCCAGTTATTAAGACAGAAATGTCAACAACCATTGAAAACTCAAATAATTAAAATGTAAACATAATTCTAAAGTCACAATGAACACTTAACAATTATCTCTTAAAATTTAAGGTGCAAAATGAAAGAAAATGTAAGAAATGCTTAATAAAGTGTAATAAAATAGTGCAGTGTTAAATATAAACAGAGAAATATGCCACTGCCTCCGTTATATCTTTGTACCAATTAGATTCTTTGTCATAAGGCACTGATGCAGAGTACCTCTCCATGGTGGTCTGCTGCTTGTGTTCAGGGATCGAAATTAACTTTTTTACTTGGTAGCACTGGTGTTCCCAACTTCAAATAGTTAGGAGCACCAAAACTAAATTTAGGAGCATGAAATGAATATTAAGGTTGCATTAAATACAACTACACAACCTATAGCCTACAGCCTAGATATGTTATGTAGTCTAATTTGCGCACATTGGGGAGTCGCTCTCTAAATGTGGGGTATGAAAACTGCTTTTGAATGCGCGCGCGCGTTTTTTACTTTCGGTTTCGTTTTAACGATGGCGCGAAACTCTCGGCGGTGCTGAGCGTCCATTCTACAATACAAGACATTCATTTAATAATTTTGTCACTCCCACGTTGCTAGGTTATAGAGCAAGTGCCTTTGTTAATGCAACCAAACTTGCTTCGCAACCTCTGTTTTCTTCCGACGAAGAATAAAAAATATCAGTGTTTTATAGAACACATTTTTTATTGATATCGATCACGTGCCTATCGCGATACATATCGTTATCGTTTTATCGCCCAGCCCTAGTTTGAACCTATATGTATGTTGGCAGTATGTGTACACAACCACCCTATGATGATAAAAATCCACCCAGTGGTATTTTTTAATCATTATAAGTATTTTCAAATCAGGTCATTCTCAGCTTCTAGTTGGTGTGATGTCACACCGATCAAGGCCGCTCCCACAATAGCTGATTTACATGACCGTCTTATCTTAGACCTGCCCTAAATGAGCCGAGTGAGAGCTGAGAACAGTCTGACCACCATTACTGTATTTAAAGGAACATGCAACAGAATGGCCCACTTTGAAAAGGGCTGATTTTGATATGGTAAAATGGGTGTTTTTTTACACTACCACTGAGAAATTTTAACAAAAGTATGCTATGGACTTCTCATTAAGACTCTAAAGAATCATATCAACAGCATCTAATGACCCCTTTAACATGATTACAAAAGTTTTTGTTGAGTGTAGCTGTTCTTACCTGTGTAGTGGGGACCAAGAGGGTTTAATGCTTTGTCCAAGGACTCTTCTTCGCTTTGCAATCATCTTCATAAGTTTTGCAGTGTGGATCCACCCATTGGCAAAGACAGTTGACACTAATGGACCTATGGTTATTCTGCCTGTCTCATATTCTGCACAAATCTGTAAACACATGAAGTACAATTTGTTACAAGAGCACCCATATATAGTTTAACAGCAAAGACAAATTCAGTGATCAAAAAATTTGTGTGATTATTGTCATGTATATTATTCCAAAAGGGTGGACATGATCTGGAGCATATTTAAAGTCATAAAATGACTGTAAAAAGCATGATTTATAGTTCAGGCACAGCTTTTCACAAAAACATTGTTTATAAAATGATAAACATCACATTTCTGCCTTCAAACCATTTTTAAGAAAAGGAATGAGTCAAAAGTATCCATTAAATACACACACACACACACACACACACACAAACATATACATATGAAGAGTTTATTTGCAAAATATTTTATTTGATTAAAACTGAGGTATGAATTTTGTCTGGAGTGTTTTTTGTGATGTAAATTAATCAAGCTTTGAAACGCATATAATTTTTTCACGTAAAAACGAACAGTTTTGAGGCCCCGGAAACTAACCGGGACTACTTTCTTGAAAAACTTCCAGCGGCCAGAACTCTGACCAGGGAGGTGACCACAGAGTGGGTCAGCGTGTATACACTATAGTGCTGGTAAGGATTGCATACAACTTCATGTCTTAAATGGGCGAACTATCCCTTTAATATTCATTCAAAATAAACCAACCACAGTTTGATTGATATTACTTGGAATGCAGAATAATTATTAAAAAAAAACAAAAAAAACAACAGAGTTATATGTTCTTGCAAATTAACTCTTAATATATACAAATATACACATGAGCTCTTCATACACACACACACACACACACACACACACACACAACAAATACATGCATACATAAATGTATTAACATATATCAATATATCTTAGTGTCTTACTTGTTTAGATTTCTAGAAGACACATCAGCTTCTTAACCATCCACCAGTTCACATTTACAACTGCGTGCATTCCTCTAAAACAGAAAATGCAAAATACCCTTATTACTTTTGTTTATAAAAGGATGAAAAGGCAATACAGCGGTTCACTTCCCTTACCAAAAAGAAGTATTCTTCAAGTTTATTTTATTAAGTATACTTAAGAAAAGTTCAAGTCTATTTTTAAGTATACTTAATGTAGTAAGTATACAGATATCAGCGTACTAGTAGTATACTTTTAAGTGTACTATTTTAATACTCCTTGGGACTAAATTGGCCCACTTTCTAGTATATAAAAGTATACTTTTAAGTATAACAGTAGTAAACTTTGAGTACACAACTAGTTTACTTCTATGTTTTTAGTTTGTACTGCAAGTGAACTAAAAGTGAACTGATAAGTATACTAATAGTTCACTAATTAAATACTTTTTAAATGCATTTTTAGTACACTTTCAAGTATAGTCTCAGTAAAGTGCTAGTTTAGTAGTTTTATACTGCAAGTATACTCAAGTTTTTTTTTTTTTTTAAGTGAACTTTAAATCATATTTCAAGTATACTACTATATCCCTTTTTAGGTATTAATTTGTATATATTTTGTTATATGAATATCTGAACATACAAAACATGAATAATTTAGTCTAATATGCAAGGACAACTTTGTCTTTGTTTATAAAGCATTTCACAAGATTAGACGTCCAGGGAATGGATGTAAGTGGTCAAAAGTATCTAGGCCTCAAAACTAGATACACAACCCTCAAGAACGGTGACAATCAGCAACTATTAAAAAGATGAGATCTTTACGTCACAGTACAACAAATAACTAACAATAATGACAACAACAAAAAAGTTTAAATGAAGTCAGCAAACAGCAAAACAATAATCTTATAACAGTAACTGGATAATTTATTCATGCTGCAATGCATGCTGGGAGCTTACAAAGCCTTAATTTCAACAATATGAAATTCTTTGTTCAGACAACTGTGTTTGACTAGTTGGGACAACATTTGTGTAATTTTGTTGGTCTGACAAGGGTTTTATATAGTTGCAAGAAAATAGCATTTTTTAGTATTTGAGACTCAAAATGTTTCGGAAATTGAAAAATATGTATTTGCATTTTTTTTTTAAAGTGTGGAAGCATTTGCTCTGATTTCTTCACTTGTGTTTTGGAAATTCTGTACAGAAGATCTGTAATAGCATCTCTCATGTATAACAATGAAAACACAGATTCTCATAGCACAAGTATAGCTCAAATATATTTAGACTTTTTCTAGTCAAGTATACTTAAAGTCAAGTATACTTAAATGTTATTTTAAGGATATTTCTGATAAGTATATAAAGCACATTTGTGAGAAGTACATAAAAAGTAGACTGAAAGTATACTTTCATATTTTTAGTTTAAAAGAAGTATACTAATAGCACACTTGAATTAACTTCTTTTCGTAACCCAACAAACATGAGTTAGATCATGTCTTATTCCGACAAAGACGTTGAAAACTTTTTTTTGCTCCGTTTTTTTCAGTAAAGTTGTGACATTCCTTCATTTCGCCAAAATTAGGCAGCGATGAAGAAACCCGTGATCAAATGTATGCTGTTATAAAAACGAATAGCAGATAAAATGTTAAAAGTATGCAGCAGTCGAATGTGGCTTTATTTGTACTTGCTTTCGTGCTTTAGCTAACGCTAATTTTACTGGGACTTGAGTAGCCTAGAAAGAGCACAGGAAGGTTTTATTTAACAGCCTATATATCATTAATAAGACGGAAAAGCACTTTGAATTTTAATAATTCGCCGCATCCTTTGTTCCACAAGCACACCTACAAATGCACGAACGTTACAGTCCATATGCGCGTTCACATCCCAAACCGCACGAAATCATCTATTAACGGCGCAATATACCAGTTACACTCGTCTGCAAAACAACACTAAAAGCATACTAAAACACTTACAGAAATTAAAGTTTTTGACTTAACACAAAGAAGTCTTTAGATTTTCTTACCTGACTGGTACTTCTAGCTCCGACGCCATGATACACCTCCTTCGCGCCGTCTTCATAAAATGCGTTGGAAACGTCATATCCGTTTTTTTGAACGGCGAAATTAAACCGTTTACGTTAGTTTAACGATTGATAATCAAGTAAAATGGAAACTTAAACAGTTTAAATTAATAGAGCACAATACACTAGTGTTTTGGTGGAAAAAGAAATATACTTGTGTTGTTTTAACAATAAATACCTGGGTAAAATGAACAGTGGCACAAAACCATTTTTTTGAGTGTATGTTTACATGGTAGAATTTTAATTTTGTTATATTTATATGGTGAACGTGATTTCGCCAAGTACACCATGTTCCTGGATTAACATCCTTGTTGATCCTGGAACAACTTTTCAATCAGCCAATCAGAATTGAGGGATAATTTTTCAGGAAATATCAGTTTTAGACTTAGGATAACAGTTTGATGCTTCTACACCTTTCTTAATTAGCTATTATTTCCCTTTGATTTTAGGAATAAATTGTGGTTATGGTTAGGTTTAGGGGTAGGGATTGGATTAAGTCTATATTTTTGGAAAGTAATTTTGATCCAGGATCAACAAAACATATTTATATATAGGCAGACGGTCACCGTGATTTTGCCAAGTAAGACATGTTCCTGGATCAACATGTTTTAAAAAAAGTTTTGTAGTGAATACTTTAATATTTATAAATAATAAGTTTTAATTTGAGTGGTTGAATACAGAAATACTTTGAAGTGTCTCACATGGTGGTAGAAATCATCATCTCAATTCAATTCGTCTGTTGGATTTTTTTTTTTTCTTCTTTATATTGTATGTTCTACATAACATGGCGAAATCATTGTACAAGTTAATATAAAAAATAAATCAATATGTTTTTCAGGTTCAGAGTGGATTGGGAATGTAATACGTTTAGTTATCATGTTAGTTGTGAATGCAGCACTTTTCCCCCTGTTATTTCTGTACTTCAAAACACTGGAAAATGAAAAAGGTATGCTGATATTCCTGATGTTATCAGGTTTTAAAATAACATTTTGTATGCAGTACAGTGCATATATAAAATTATATACTCCCAAGATATGTTTTTGTTTGTTTGTTTGTTTGTTTTGTTTTGTTTGGTGTAGCATCTTAAACTTGCATTTTGACATGACAAACTATGAGGACAGAGGGAAAATGCTCAGACATTTGAATTAATTACTGTAGCTAAAACCACAAACTAGAAAACGGACTCCCCCTTTCTTTATATACTTAAATATTGTACTTCAATTGCTCTAAATGTCATCTTTCATGTAGAGCATTAATGTCTCTTGAGACTTTGTGAATAGTTGAGGTGTATCACAACAATTCGGGATAAAGACGGTCCACTTTCATTTTCACTCACATATTGACATTTGGTCACGACCCCTGCATTTGTAAAAATATAAATTATTTTATATAAAAGTATACTTTCATTGGAGCACCTATCCCCACCCATACCCTAAACCCACTTCTGAGCAACATAAAACACGGAACAGGCAAATATAAATACAGGTTCACGTACTTGCAAAGTTACTTATAATCAGTATGTCTTTTGGGGAACCATCAAAATACAGTGTTAGCATATATTTAGCATACTACTAATACTAATTACTGCTAGCTGACATGCAGTACCATCAAAACAATCTGATAATACAAACGTGTCATATTACACATTCATCTGATCTGATACCTGATCTTATGGCTCTTTGAGAAATATTATTATTATTATTATTATTATTATTATTATTATTATTACTTAAATAAGTGGTCTTTGTATGCTTTAAGTAAAGTGACATGCGTAACATGGCAAGATATGAGACTTATAATACGTTATAACTATCTGCCAAAATGTCATGTCCAACACCAGTTAGCATGGAAGTTTGTATGCTCACTTGGCAGGAAGAAAGGAAGATGTGTTGAAAACTTGAAATGAAAAATGTTTGGTCATGCTTTTTTTAAAAAAGGCTGTGTGAGAGACTAATGAAAAGAGAGTTACCATTGATTTTTGAATGAAAATACACAATTTGTCACCTTTATTTAATTGTTGTTATTATTCTTTACATTTGTGGATTACACTTGCACTTGCTTACACTTGCTTTTTTTATGCTTTCATAATAAAATCATCTTTTATTTACAGATCGCTTTGCTTTGCATGGTTGGACTTTTTCAGGTGCTGTCGATGATACGCTTTTCATATGATTATCTGGGTAGAGTATCAATGTTTCTTAAGCTTGAGGATCTGGTTCAGTTATTCAGTCTGTGATCTGACGTCTGATGTTTGATGTTTTTGCAGCCAAACAGGAAACACACTGATTTAAACTCATGATATTTGACTCTCATTTTTTCCCTTGGTGCATGTGATCATGATCAAATATCTTAAATGCTTCTTGTGATGCATCATAAGTAAATGTATTTTTAAATGTTTATCTTACGTTACATATTTTGTACCTGTTTGGAGCAGTAGTTCTTGTTCTAATGAACTCTACTGGACTGATGACAGAACTGATTCTGCAAACAGGTGAGAAGGCAATTTACCTGTAGATCAGAACAGAAAGAGATATTGCATGACCTGGAGTGACAGAAGAAGTGTTTGCCCCATCCTGATATCTTCTGTTTTTGTGTGTATCTCATAATCTCATACTATATTTTAAACTGCTCAATGAAGGTCAATCACAAATGGATTATGCAGCAAGACAATGATCCAAGGCATATGAGTAAAGTCCAGCTGAGTAGGTGAATTGCATCTAAATTGCATTTTGAAAGTTCAAAATCAGGGCACCATATCAGTCCATTATATAAAGAAAAATGCTGAAATGTTTTCCTCAAAAAACATAATTTATTTACGACAGAAGAAAGAAAGACATGAACATCTTGGATGACACGGGGGTGAGTAAATTATTTGTCCATTGTTGTTCTGGAAGTGGATTTCTCCTTTAAGTTTAAGGGTTTCACTTTTCTGCTACAATACAATACAAAAAAGATTGCCTTTGTTTAATGTTGTATTTCGATTGGAGATCCTATTTAGTATGATATATATATGGAAGCGAAATAAAGAAAGAAAGAAAGAAAGAAAGAAAGAAAGAAAGAAAGAAAGAAAGAAAGAAAGAAAGAGAAATCAAATACATTTTCACAGCTATATGTCCCGGGCGTTCATTTTTGAAATATGTAAATATTTTATAACAGTTTTCACTGTTGCGTGTCTGTTCTCAGTAAATGGTGAATGTACTGTTAGATCAGGTCCCCACGCCAGACAATCAGGATCCAGCCCCGGACACCAGATCCCGTCAGAAATATATCAGTCTTTCGGTAACAGGACAACTAGTCAGCAAGCTGTAGTTACCCCAACCCCGCTAACAAGCAGGTTTCTGTCAGTTATGAAGTTGATCGATGAAAGCCAGAAAAGAGCAGAAGCAGGAGACGAAGTGATGATGGTAAAAAAGGTATAACAGAATTTATTGAACAGTTTTAGTTGCGTATGTCTCAATGTTCAAACTTCGTCTGGGGAGTACAGCTCAAAGAACAATGATATATCAAACGGATTTAACATCCCATAAACCTTGAATTTCCATAAACATCCCCGTTATCTATTTCTTAGACCAAACAATTCATGAAACCCCACAATCATGGAACTGAACAATAATGAAAATACATAAGCAAGGAAAATAATAAGAAATATAAAATATAAAAACATATAAATGAATAAATGATAAATACTTAAATAATCAAATAAATAATTAAATATGAATTATGTGAATGACTAATGATTGTAAAATGATTATGAATAATTATGTAAATAAATGATTATAAATGAAATTAAAAACAAATATAAAATTTAAACACAACACAATAATTTGCATGGAAGGATCTAAGGATCCTTCAGTACAGTGGAGGATCTGAGCATGGTTGTCTTCCCCTCTGAATGTCTGAATGTCCCCCTCTGAATCGGCATGGTTGTAGAAATATTCACTTTCTGTGAGTATAAACTGGATTTGTCGCTTTTTGTTTTAGGTTTTAGTTATGTACTGTGGTGCCTGGAAGTCCTTTTAATCCAGCTTTGTATGTATGCAGTCATTTGCATAAAGGTCTGTCAACAAACAGTAAGTCTATATATTCAAACTGTTTTCCTGTAATACTTGGAGTAAATGCTTGTTTGCATTAATGCTTTTAAAGGGATAGTTCACTTAAAAATGAAAATTCTCTCATTAATTAATCACCCTCATCTCGTTCCAATCCCATAAAACCTTACGGTTTGAACCACTGATGTCACTAATGTCCTTACTACCTTTCTGGGCCTTGAACGTGTGAAATTCCGTGGCTGTCTATGCAGGGTCAGAAAGCTCTCAGATTTCATCAAAAATATCTTAATTTGTATTCTAAAGATGAATGAAGGAATCTGGCAGGTTTAGAACGACATAAGGGTGAGTAATTAATGACAGAATTTTCTTTTTTTTTTGGGGTGAACTATCCCTTTAATAAGAGATTATTCAGTTCATAATGTTTGGTAATATGTGCAGTAACTTGTGAAAAGCGAAAAGTGTTTATTTTTCTTAATACAGAATGAGGCAAAAGAAAAACAAAGAGGAGAAATATAGACATAAATATAATCCTGAGGTAAGACATCACATGGATTTAAAAAAAAAAGTTTTTCTTTCTTTTCTTTCTTTTTTCTTTTTTTGAAAAACAAAAGCATAATTACATTAATTTAAAATGTAAAATCTTGTCTTTAACAGAAAACAGAAGAGTTTTGTGAAATGGACCAATTACCTGCATTTGACGGCGAGGCATCACCAGTTAAAGACAGTGTCTGTTCTAATTTTTTTGTAAATTTGTAAAAATGAAGTACTCAGAACAAGTGTCTTTTGCATATGTTAATCTGTTAATTTACTATATTTATTATTATTATTATTATTATTATTATTATTATTTATAGTTTCATATTTGTATCAGTAATTTGCAGTGAAAAGATCAATCAGTCAATAGCAGACAGGTCACATACTTATCTTTGATTATGAAGTAATTTGTGTGCATTACGTTTTAGTTTTAAGCAAAAAGCTCTGTCACATTTTTCTTTATGTGCTATATATGTATATATATATATGTATGTATAAACTCTGCCTTAGAAAGCCTGAGAAAAAAGTTATTGGAGTGTAAAAGTGTGACACATAGATTTAATTTTTCTTTCTGTTTTCTTATATGTGTCTCTCTGGTGCTCAATCAAGTATGTTAGAAATGCATAGAAAGTTAACTTAATATTTTATAAAATATGCTGATATTTTTTTTATTTTTATCCATTTAAAAGTGTCAGGCTCCGATGAGTCCATATCTGTGTCTGTGGGTGAGGACGTCACTCTGTACTGACGTTGAGTATTTGATAAATAAGTAAATAAATACAAAATAACTGGTACCTAAATTTGCACAAATAAACAATATTTGCTTTTCAGGGCAATATCAAGCACAATGTACCCCATAACTCTTGTATTCAGTAACTAATATCTGTGTTTAATAGGTTTCTCTGTTTCACACATAATGGTGTTGATTCTCTGCATTTCTGCTGCCTGATCTACTGCAGGTCACCATATAAAGGAATACATATTATCACTTGCTGTAGTTCATTTGGAAAGCTGTCTAGAAATGAATTTGAAAAATAAATTACGATGAATTACAAAATGAATTAAAGCTGCAAGCAGCGATGAACGGGCCCTCGCACCCGGGCTCACCGCCGACCGGTGGCTTTAGGGAAACAGCGAACGGTGGGCACTATGCTTTTAACATAGTAAATTTAGGAGGAATATATCAAAGTCATTTAGATGTGCCAAACTTCATGCTGCCAGCTGGTGGCGCTATGCCTATAACTGAATATTGGCATGTAGACGTCTTCAGGTCAGCGCTTTTATCAAACATATGAAGTTTGGTGCAGATTGAACATGGTATGCTTGAGTTAGTGTAAGACAAGTCATTTCCTGTTGCCAGCTGGTGGCGCTATAATTGTAATGGAATATTGGCCTTTAGATGTGTTCAGGCCAGGACTCTTATCGAACATATGAAGCTTTGAGTGTGTTTTTAGCAAGTTTAGCACTCACTGGCTTATTTTTGTGTGTTGCTAATAGTGTATCACAGTGTTAAACATCACTTCCTGTTGACAGTAGGTGGCGCTATGATTATAATTGAATATTGTTATGTAAATGTGTTCAGACCAGAACTCTTATCAAACCTGTTAAGTTTGGGGCAGATTGGACATTGCATGCCTGAGTTACAGTAACTTCCTGTTTCATTGCATTAAGAGCATGCTTTAGCATTTAGCTAAGTGTCGCTAACATGTTTTAGCATGTTTCTAGCATGTTGCTACCCTATTTAACACGTGTTGATATTTTTAAAATGTTGCTAGGCATCCACAACAGTATTAAACATGTGACTTCCTGTTGCCAGCAGGTGGCGCTATGACTATAACTGAATACGGGCATGGGCATGTGTTCAGTCCAGGACTCTTATCAAACATGTCAAGTTTGGGGCAGATTGGACATTGTATGCCCGAGTTAAAGTAACTTCCTGTTTTATAGTATTATTAGCATGCTTTAGCATATTAGCTAAGTGTTGTTAGCATGCTTTACTATGTTCGTAGCATGTTGAATATTAAATTTGGGTCAGATTGGACATTGTGTGCATGAGTTACAGCAATTTTCTTTTTCTTTGTATTAATAGCATGCATTAGCTCTTAGCTAAGTGTTGCTAGCATGTTGTAGCATGACTGTAGCATGTTGCTAGCCTATTTAAAACTTGCTAATGCTTTTTAATATGTTGCTAGGAGTCCGTAACAGTGTTAAACATGTCACTTCCTGTTGTCATCAGGTGGCGCTATGACTATAACTGAATATGGGCACTGACATGTGTTCAGGACCAGACTCTTATCACACCTGTGAAGTTTGAGGCAGATCGGACATTGTTTGCCTGAGTTACAGCCACTTCCTTTTTCATGGCGACACGTCAAATTTTGTCAGGCCGCCACGGACACGCCCCTCGACGAAAACTCAAAAGCTTCGCAATTTAACATCGCAAGGGCCTTATGATAACACTCAGCAAATTTGAAGATGATCGGATAAAAACTGTAGGAGGAGTTCGTTAAAGTACGAGGCCTGAAAATGGCAAAAACTGCACAAAAATCGTACAGGAAATTCGATATAACGGACTTCCTGTTGGGTTTAGGATGTTGTACCAGGAGACTTTTTTGTAGGTATTGGTGTGCTACACCTGTGTACCGAGTTTCGTACATGTACGTGAAACGCAGCTCGAGGCGCACTCCGTTGAAATTTTATAGGTGGCGCTATCGAGCCATTTTGCCACACCCACTTCTGAAAACCATATCAGATGTAAATTTTCACCAGGACTGATGCGTGTGCAAAGTTTCATGAGTTTTCGAGCATGTTTAGGCCCTCAAAAAGACTTTTTACTTTGGAGAAGAAGAAGAAGAAGAAGAAGAAGAAGAAGAATAAACAGAGCAATTCCAATAGGGTCCTCGCACTGCAGTGCTCGGGCCCTAATTACAAAACTTGCACAACTTACATAACACGCATAACAAATGGAACGCATTTAAAGAATTATAGAACAATATTTAATTGAAACCCTAAAATGTTGTCTCTTCAAACACAGTCCAAACACAGCTCTGAGAATAAACAACTATTCCCTCAAATTAATTCACCTAAGAATAAAATGTATTTTATTATTATTATTATTATTATTATTATATATTATTTTTTGTTACTGAGAGTAAATAAATGACACTTTGTTTTATCTACTAAAAATTAGGCATTTTTTAAAATGTGAAAGATTCTTGTTCAGTTTGAAAGAACAGCAAGAATAGAAGAAATATACATTATCAGCAATGCCACGAAAATGATCCTTTATAATAGCTAAACAACAAATAGTAACCTGTAAACTTTTGTTAACTTTTATTGAATTGTTTTTGCTTTTATTCTCTCTCTAGGCAAATATCGCTCGTTGATTTTGCAAGGTAAGTGAAGACATATAAAAAAAAATCTGAGCCTAACCAATACATGATTATGATTTGGTTGATTATTTCTAGTATGTGCCACTGCTCCACACAATACATACTCTGAAGTTGGACTTACTTTCATTCCCTGATAACATACAGTAAAGATTTAGACGTAAACCAAGGCTTTTCAGGTTGCGTAAAATCGTCTATTGGTGATCCATTTATTTTGTCTTTTATTGCTGCAGTTTTCTGCCAAGTGACAACCCCGGGATGTATATCAACTATGTGAAATGTTGGAAACAATTTATTAAAGACACTGTGATCAAGCTTTTGTGCTGGTTGATGCCATTCCTTCTTCTAACAACTGGATCATCAAGAACAATGTCAAAAGAGTCCCAGAGTATGTCTGGAACGCTTACTGCTGCGTCAATTAAAATGGCCACTCCATAATAAGCAGTGCTGCAACTGCTCTCAACACGGAGCTGAATGTTGTAATAAAACACACCTTAGATGAGATGGTGAACTTCATTCAGCAATACTCTGATGCACCTGTGAATGAGCTGTTCAGTGGTCAATGCAGAGCTTAGGCTTACACATTCACTTGAACTTATTAAATCTGTTGAGCATTATAGGGCTTCATTTTTTTATTTTTAAATCACAACAACATTATACACCATTCAGAGTCTTTTGAATAATATATATGATTTATTCTCTTGGATAAGAAAGGGAGATACACCAATACAATGCCATACAGTTGAACTGACTTTTATTTGCATGCAGTACATAATTCATGCAGGTTTTAGTATTTATGAAACGCTGTGCCTGTATTTATGAAATGTTGTGCAAGCGAAATTCATGCTACATCTGGTTTTATTTAATCTTAGCCCACTTAGCCTACAGCCACCTTTAGTTAATAGCAAGTGCTCAGAATATTTAAAATAAAAGCAAAATTCTATGCTTTACATTGATATGAATCAATTGCTATCTATTTGCTTATTAAATCAAATAAGAATGAAATATGGAATAGAAATTAATATAATTAATGTAATATCAAACAAGAAACATATATCATCTTCTGTACCTAATCTTACCTATTAGCTACATTAAAACTGGCAAAACATACTTTTTAAAAATTATCTGAGATGTTTTTATGCATACTGGACCATAGGATGGTCACTCCACTCAGGGAGATGAGAGATTTTCTTTTGTGTGCCGTGCTGGATGGGCCAACCCCACGCTTTGAAGAAGGGGCACAGATTCATTTTGACCACCTTAGAGAAGGTCTCAGCATATAGATTCATCTTCTCTGCGTTGTCATCTGGCACTCCATCCATGTCATGGTAGATACTAAAAACATTCTTGAAAGCATCCCAGCCAAATTTTTCCTGAAGCTGGAGAAAAAAAAAAAATTAAAAAAATTAAAAAGATAAATTATTACTTTCAAAGCTCACAAATAATGCATTATTGCTTTATTCTTAATATAATGATGTCTCTTACTGAAATATGTAGAAGAAAACCCATGAAAGTTTTATGTTATTTTAAAAAAATCCACATTGTTTTATGCATATATTAGACTATGGGGGCGCTATTATTTCAATGACGTGAAATGTCTACATGCTGTGAGCAACCGGTGCTACCTGTTGCTATTTTTACAACTCTGAAAATAAAATACTCATACGATGACCACAGCAACTGAAAGAGTTTGCAGATGGCAACAGACATGAGCACAGGTGTAAACCAAATGCTGTACCATTGATTTTTCCCGCAAGGAATCTAAACACCCCCCCGGATATCGAGTGAAATCTGTGCTGAGAAACACCTTCAGTGGCTGCGACATCATGACAAGCATCAGCATGTTTCTTGTCTCTGCCGTTTATAAGCTCTTTCAGTAGCTGTTGTCTACTAAAAGCTTCAAAACAATTTTGTTCTCCTCTTCTTATCACTAGGAAAGCAGTGAAGACTGACGTAGATTGTCTTGTTGCCCTTTAACTGAAAATTACAACCAAACCCATTTTTTCGAATTGTGTACTCCGAGCTGTAAAAAAAATAGCAACAGGTAGCGCCAGTAGCTAACCAAGGTCCCCCCCTCCCTTTAGTCTAAAATATGTATGAAACGATGTGTTTTTTTAAATAACGTAAATCTTTCATGGGTTTTCTATTACATATTTCAGTAAGATACATTATTTATGTTATATTAAGCCATACAAGTCTTCCTGGGGTTCCCTTTAAACACATGGAGAAACAACAACAACAACAACAACAAAAAACATGAATATAACTGATTAAATGATCTGTTAAAACATTATACGCAGTCTGTTCACACCTGCATGTAAGTCTCGAGTGCCGTCCACACGCTCCAGTTTTTTAAATCCTTACCGCCATCGCAATATGATTTGATACGAGCCTGCCGTTTTTCTGGACTTAATTCTGAATTATCGTTAGAGATGTTCACACCCAGCACTTTCTCTTGTACATACACTGACCACAGGTTGCATGTGCACTCAGTGGTGTGCGGAGGGAACTCCCAAACGCTACGCTGTTGGTTATGACCCAGCTCGTGAATTTGTCCCCAAAGACCATTTTTATAGGCTTCCTGTACATTTACAAGTTCTGGGGCAGAGACGGTGTGCATCATGATGGGATATCCAGAATGCATGAAACCTGCGTGGGGAAAGGATGAACAATGTTATCACCAGGACAGTGTCATTGTAATTAATATTAATGTCATGATTCTGTTGTAATAGTGATGGTTCCTTATTCTAACAAAGATACTGAGAGTATTTAATAGTACCACCAACCGGCAGAGATCTGAACATCTGCAACAAACCGCTCCTTGCGGGGGAACTTGCCAGGCTTTGCTGCCAGGTCAGCTATGCTTCTCATTATGGTATCCCAAAGTTTAGCCACCTCATCAGGGTGGTCTAGATTCCTTATAAATTCTGATTCTAATGTCATGATGATGTTCTCAAACTCAAGCTCCGCCCAGGGGGCAGGTGCCTGCCGGATCCTGTCCACCCAGTCAGCTACACTAGTCTCTCCTGAGGGATGAAACAAGTTAGCATTGAAATGTTTTACTATACAATGTTAAATGTTCTGAATAGAAACCTCACTGTGATGCTCATTCAGAATTCTTACCAGACTTAAAGTACGGAGCCTGTACGGCATCCTGCACAACAAATTCTACCCCATCCACTTTGCTTTGGGGAGGTGCTATTATGTAGATGAGCCCTCCCCATAGATTGCAGACTTGGACCATCTCTGCATCCAAAGGGAATCGCTCATGGACAACAGGAGCCCGTTTTAGAACCTCTGCTCTACCAATATAATCTGTTTGGCAACCAAGTTGGACCAGCAAAAAGTATTACCTACTCATTTTAATAACATGCTCTCCAGTGAGCAATAAGGTTGCATCTATCAAGTATACTACATGCAGAAACTATTCCTTGATTGTTAACATGTAATATACAGGCAGAGACTTTATTCATCACCTGCCAATTTTTCCTAATGATCTCTGGAGATACTGCTATGTTCGTCTTCATACCACTTTTTTGGGAAAACTTTCGTACCTTCAGTTTTGGCACTGATCCGAACTCTTGCATTAGACACAGTGGGAAACTTAGGTCTGTCCTTGATGATGTATGGAAGAAGGGTATCAGGATCAGGCGACACTTTGTATACCTCAGACCCAATGTGGAGCATCAGGTGGTCTTTGGCATTTTCAACAGGGCTGTTACTAGACACTTGTGGAACTCCAAACTTCTTCACTATGTCACAAAGGCCATCTAATATTGAAGTATAGGCGGTGCTGTCATGACATCGCATTTGAAGGTAACTGGCACAGTCACTGCCCAGCTGCTTCAAGCAGCTCTGTTCATGATTAGTCAGTTCTTTCCCCAGGTATACATGTTCAGCAAACCGATGCAGCATGTTACAAAAGTGGTACCCCTCTTTACGACTTTGCTCAATTTCAGGGGCTTTACATAACTCTCCAATCAAGGTGTTGTCCAAGAGAGACAATCCCATCTTATTAAGAATGTGATTTCCTGGGTAATCGGTCATCACATTGCAGCCACAGTGGGTTTGGGCAAAATACCAAGCATGACCCCCAATCATAAGACCTCCACCTTCAGCAACAAATTCTTGGATCTCTGCACACTGGGCATCACTGTATGAAGTGCAAACGTAGACACTTAGATCTTTTCTGAAACCAGTCAACTGGCAATCTAAACCAGATTTGCTCAGTACTGTGTGAGCTGCTTTTAGGCTATGTAGTATCCCAATAACACCCTTGCAATCTTCATCAAGCCACTTGATAGCGTTGATCAGGAAAGTGGACAGAGAGTCCCGGTCCATGTAGCTTTCATGTGATAACAGAATAACTCGACCTTGCCCATAATAGGCACCAGCAATGAATGCTTTTCCAGCTGGAGTGACTGCAATGGGAAATGCTAATGGTCCATGCACCATCACCTCAGATGCTATAGCCTCATCTTGGATGTTGAACTCGGACACACCTTCTAGCAGGATCTGTAGGTCATCCTTAAAGTCCTTGCCTACACTGAAACGTAACAATTGAAAACAGCTGGTGAAATGTATGCTTTCTTTAAAAACACAGATAAAAAGGAAGAATGTCTGCTGAACTTACGATAAAGCAAGCCAACTATAAGGGATTTGTTTTGGAACAGGAAAAATGCCAACTTCTCCATAGCGTTTTGAGAAGTAAATTCCTGCAACACTGCACACCTTATTTCCTGGGAAGTTCTTTAGAGTGTTTTCTTGTGGGTGGGTTCCAGCCCAATGCCAGGCCTGGCCAGCCATGATCAAGCCACCCCCAGCTTTGATGAAAGCAATCAGATCTTTTGCACACTTCTCAACACTGTAAGCATCTGTGATATAAACAGCTAATCCACTTCGAAAGTCTCCTAGCTCTGTCTTGATAGGGCAGTTATTCAAGTTTGCAGCTACTGAACACAAACTCTTCTGAATTCCTACAATGCCAGCATTACCAGAACATGGCATGAGCCACTTTAGGGCATTCTTTATGAGGCCGGGAAAGCTTGTTAGGTATTGCTCATGTCCCAACACGTCCTTTACCGTAATAAGATGCAGCCATCAGCACCTGACCTTTTGGATTCATGACAAGTGGAAAGGCATGTTCACCTATCAGTACAAGATCACTGGGCACTGCGTTCATTTGCAAATCAAGCTCCTGCAGCCCACACATGATAGTGTGGTAGTCTTGTTCGCGTGCCATGGTGGATTAGTTCTGTTTCGCAAGTCAGTTCAAAACAATCGCTTTCAACGTATGTCAGAGCTTGTGAAGTAAAATTATACTGATTGCTTTTCAGTCCTACACAAAGACAGAAAATGAGAAAAATAGTTGTGTAAATTTTATAATTTTGTTTTTTGGTATACTTAAAGTCTGTTAAATCAGAACAACTAATTTTGTACTAAATGCATTTTAGTTGTGCAAAAGCAGTGCTGACATTTAACTTAATCTGTAACAAATATACTTGTTTGTGCTAAAGTGGAACTATTTCAAGTATACTTAAGTACAATTTAAATATCCACTTAAGTTTTGAAATGCAGAATTCACTCAGCATAAACTAAAATGCATTTTGGTGATATAGCAATTGCAATTCAATTACACTGTAAGTGTCAGGCATTCACCACACCATCTACATCACAGCACACCCATTCCCAGTCACATGAGTACTGATTGCCATCACCTGTTTCCACTTTGCCCCGCCTTATAAAAACCCCTGGCAATCAGTACCTCATCGTCTGGTCTACCATTCACACCCGAATGTTTGCTCCAGACCTAATATCTGTCTTTGGTCTCATCCTTGGAACAACGTGACAGTAAGAGTGTTGAACATACATTAATATTATACTAATAACAAACTTAACTTATTCTATCATTTACTTTAATAACTTTAAAACACATTGCAATGGCATTCCAAGAACACCTGAAGTGTGCTAATGGCACCACTATTGCGTTCTTCTAACGCAGTAATAAACAACAACTTAAGAAATTGCCTATTACTAACACAACCAGCATACTAGCCAACTCAATTTTCAAGAGAACATCAGTGAGACACTGGGATGAAAGTAACACACAGGTGGGTCAAAAGTAACACAACAATACAAGCTACTCTTGTTACTCTTGTTTTTATTAACCTCTTAACCTGCGCCCCTATTTTTGAGCATTTTGTGAAAAACGACATACCCAAATAAAAATGTCCGTAGCTCTGGAACCCTATGGTTTATATTTATAAATTGGTCTTGTTTGAAACTAGACACTTCATATTTTGTTATTCTGGTGTCATAATAACTCAAAATTAGTATAGCAATAGAGTAAAACAGGGACAAATATGCATGAAAGTGACTTCCGATTTTTTTGAATGAATTTCACATAGACCTGAAAACACCAAAAATATAAAGCTGAATGTCTGAGCATGTTTTGATTCAAATTTGAGCATGATACTCCCAAAAATGTAGTTTCTGTAAGCTTTAATTTAAAAAAAGTCTAGGTGTCCTTTTACAAAAGGCCACTGGAGACTCCAAATGGACACCTGGTAACCAAATGACAAAATGAGTCAAAACTACATAATACATATATGGTTATCAGTTCAGAACTACTATGCCTACCAAACCACACAAGAAAAAACATATTTCAGAACAACATTTATAGTTTTGACTCATTTGGTCATTTGTGGTTGTTTTGGATTTCCCCGCTGTTCCCGTCTGTTCCTGCCCTTCTGTGGATTGTTTTAATAAACGTTTATGCATTGGACCTCCTCGCTCCTCCTCGTCATTCCCCCGACACACACCCGTGACACTAAACAGTCTATATTTTTAACAATTCTAATAACCAAAACACAGATTTGATCAGTGAGTTATCATTTTACAACTAATAAACACACAAACACACACACACAAATAATATTAAAATAATATAATAAAAATAAATAAATAATAATAATGTAAATAAAATATTTTTTTACATCATTTGTAATTGTTATAGTTGTTCTTTTACAGAAGTCTAAAACAGTAAACTGATAATTATAATGAATATCCAATTACTGAACAACTAAAGCAACTATTTACAGTATTTACAGTGTAGGAAGACACAAGCAGTCACTAAGGTTTGTTCTCTGACCAACTGGAAACCAAAAGCCACTGGAAAACAGCAAAGGGAGAGTATAAGCAGAACAAATCAAGTTTGCAACTGTAGTGTATATACATGTTGTATAAACACACACACACATACCCATATTGTACTCATACTCATACATACACACACACACATAACTCACGTATCCCCTCATTATTTACCTCTCCGAGGTACATGACTATGACCTTGTTAATATATACTGCAAAAATACTGCAAACATATAATATAACGCAAACATATTATGTCCTTAATCTTTGCAATATATATATATATATATATATTTTTTTTTAATTTAAGTTTCATCAAATGTTTCAAATGTACAAACTTGAGTTGTTTAAATTCTAAATTATTTATTTTATAAAACATTTTTTTAACAGAATAAACAAACAAAGAAACAAACAAAAATAGATTAACAGTAGGCCTATTGTAACGCCAAGCCAGCAGAAGGAGCCCTCACCCTGGTTCTGCCTGCACGCTCCCTCTGCTGCTTCTACTGTCACTTCCTGTTTGGGATACTCTGCCTGATTACCTGTTGCTGTCTTGCTTTGTCTTTGGATTTCGAGTTTACGGATTACCCTTGTCAGATTGTTTGCTGTATTGGACTGACTTCACGGCATTTGACCCACTGCCTGTGTTATTACTCTGCTGCTTGGATTACGTTTACGTTTTGTATGCTGTTGGACTGCCTTTCCGGTTATTGACCCTCTGCCTGTTTCCACGTGTATGTTTGCTGTTGTTTGTAATAAACTTCTGCATTTGGATTCTAACACCGCCTCAGCGTCCACGTTACAGAATACTTTGCCTCCCATGAATCCAGCGGAAGTTACAAATACACGACCAACCATGGACCCAGCAGATCGTCTCATCAATCTCCGACAAGGAAACCATCCAGTAGAGGACTACGTAACCGACTTCTGTGAACTGTGCTATCAGGTGAACTTCAATGACACATCTCTTAAAGATCTTTTCCGTTTTGGTTTATGTAAGGACATTTCATATTTGATGCCATGCAATACCCCACATTGGACTCTTGAAAATTACATAGATCTTGCACTCCGGTTAAGCGGCTCACCTTTCACTGTTGGGATTGCGGACGAGGGACCCTGCAATCCTGCAGTAACCACCCTACCACAACCTGCTCACGTCAAGTCTGCCAAGTCAAAGCCTGTTCAAGCCACATCCACCAAGCCTAGGTCTGTTAACGTCACGTCTGCCAAGCTACAGCCTGTTCACTCCACATCTGCCAAACCACAGCCTGCCGCTCCGGGGCCTGCTCACGCCATGCCTGCCGCTCCAGGCCCTGCTCACGCCATGCCTGCCGCTCCAGGCCCTGCTCACGCCATGCCTGCCGCTCCAGGGCCTGCTCACGCCATGCCTGCCGCTCCAGGGCCTGTTCACGCCATGCGTGCCGTTCAAGGGCCTGCTCACACCATGCCTGCCTGCCCGGAGTCTGTACCTGTCATGGCTACCCTCCTACAACCAGCTCACAAGATGGCTGCTATCTCCAAGCCAGTCCACAAGATGGCCACCTTCCCAAAGCCAGTTCACAAGATGGCCGCCATCCCCAAGCCTGTTCACAAGATGGCCGCTGTCTCCAAGCCACACCACAAGATGGCCACCATCCCCAAGCCTGTTCACAAGATGGCCGCTGTCTCCAAGCCACACCTCAAGATGGCCGCCATCCCAGAACCCTCAGCCAGCACTCGGACGCCGCCTGTGGTCATGATGGCCCACATGCTGGATTCACCCCTAATGGCTGTATGGGCAGCTAAAATGGCGCTCCTTCACGTCACGGCTGCTACCCCAGGGTCAAGTCCGGCCAAGCCTCCAAGTCCGGCCAAGCCTCCAAGTCCGGCCAAGCAACAGAGTCAAGTCAAGCAACAGAGTCAAGTCAAGCCAAAGCTGCTGTTCTCCATGAGTCAAGCCAAGACACAGCTGTTCCCCATGAATCAAGCCAAGTCACCGCTGTTTTCCACGAGGCAAGCCAAGATACAGCTGTCGTTCTCCATGAGTCAAGCCAAGATACAGCTGTCGTTCTCCATGAGTCAAGCCAAGACACAGCTGTCGTTCTCCATGAGTCAAGCCAAGACACAGCTGTCGCTCTCCACGAGTCAAGCAAAGCCACAGCTGTGCCCCACGAGTCAAGCCAAGTCACAGCTGTGCCCCACGAGTCAAGCCAAGTCACAGCTGTGCCCCACGGGTCAAGCCAAGTCACAGCTGAGCCCCACGAGACAAGCCAAGTCACAGCTGTGCCCCACGAGTTAATCCAAGTCACAGCTGTTCCCCACGAGTCACGTTACAGCTGTTGTTCCTGAGTCAAGTCACGTTACAGCTGTTGTTCCTGAGTCAAGCCATGTTGTTCCTGAGTCAAGTCACGTTACAGCTGTTGTTCCTGAGTCAAGTCAAGTTACAGCTGGGTTGTCTATGTTATGTCAAACCACAGCTGATTTCCATGAACCAAGCCAAGTTACAGCAGATCTTCACGAGTCAAGTCAAATGGCTGCTGTCTTCCCTGAGCCAAGCCTAGCCACAGTTGATCTGCATGAGCCAAGTCAAGTTGCTGCTGTTGTTCCCGAACCAAGTCAAGCCACAGCTGACCTTCATGAGCCAAGTCAAGCCACAGCTGACCTTCATGAGCCAAGTCAAGCCACAGCTGATCTCCCTGAGCCAAGTCAAATCACAGCTGACCTTCGCGAGCCAGGTCAAATCACCACTGTTCTTCACGAGTCAAGTCAAGTCAAGTCACGGCAGGCCTCCCTGAGTCAAGTCAAGTCACGGCAGACCTCTGAGTCAAGTCAAGTTACGGCAGATTTCCCCGAGTCAAGGCAAGCCACGGCTGTCCTACAAGGACCTCACCAGGTCCCCTCTGACCTTCTCAAGCCACCTCACGTATCAGCTGACCCCGCAGAGCCCACGCTCCCAAAGCCACGCAGAACCCACATTCCCACGCCACAAATCCATAGCATCCACACCCTCAAGGTCAACAGACATTCCACTGTCTACTGTGCTGCCTGTAATGGCCGTTGCCATTTTCAGTGTGTGGGCTGCACACTGTGCTCCAGAGGCCTCGTCTGTCCACAAGTCTACTCCAGAGGCCTCGTCTGTCCACGAATCTGCTCCAGAGGCCTCGCCTGTCCACGAGTCTACACCAGAGGCCTCTTCTGTCAATAAGTCTGCGTCAATGCCCCCAGAAGCGGCAGCTCCAGCTGCAGAACCTCCTAAAGGGGTGGCGTTTCCCCACGGACTCTCTGCCTGTCCTGTCACGGCCATGAAGGCCATTTATAACTTCCCTGCCACGCCTGCCCAAGAATCTGCGCCCATGCCCCCAGAGGTGTCAGCGCAAGCTGTAGATTCTCCTATGGGGGCGGCGTCCTATCATGAACTCTCAGCCTGTCATGTCACAGTCACAAAGGCCAATATTGAACTCTCTGCCTGTCATGCCACGGCCCAAAAAATCATTTGTGAACACACCACTCTGCTGTGGATGTCACTAGTTCCACTGTGGATATCTCTGCTCCTGTCTGCTCTGCCTGCTCTGCCTGCCTCGCCATGGCTTCCTGTTCTGCCTGCTCTGCCTGCCCCACCATGGTTTCCTACTCTGCCATTGCTCCACTGCCCAGGCCCTCCAGTGCTTCACGGTCTGCTACTGCTCCACGGCCCAGGTCCTCCAAGGTTCCACTGTCTGCCATTGCTCCACGGCCCAGGTCCTCCGAGGTTGCACTGTCTGCCACAGCTCCACGGCCCAGGTCCTCCAGTGCTTCACTGTCTGCCACTGCTCCATGGTTCTGTAAAGCCAAGCCAGCAGAGGGAGCCCTCACCCTAGTTCTGCCTGCATGCTCCCTCTTCTGCTTCTACTGTCACTTCCTTTTTGGGACTATTTAAAGACTGACCATGTGCTCATTACTTTGTGAAGTATTGCCAGTTTACCTGCCTTACCAAGTGTTTGTATTATACTCTGCCTGATTACCTGTTGCTGTCTTGCTTTGTCTTTGGATTTCGAGTTTACGGATTACCCTTATCGGATTGTTTGCTGCATTGGACTGACTTCACGGCATTTGACCCACTGCCTGTGTTATTACTCTGCTGCTTGGATTACGTTTACGTTTTGTATGCTGTTGGACTGCCTTTCTGGTTATTGACCCTCTGCCTGTTTCCACGTGTATGTTTGCTGTTCTTGGTAATAAACTTCTGCATTTGGATTCTAACACCGCCTCAGCGTCCACGTTACACCTATTCATGTTTCCATCCAGTTGTTTGTATCTTTTTGAATTGTTTTTCTAAAAAATGTTACTTTCTTCTCCACTCTCCCCTAATCATAACAGGTCAACAGAGGATTCAACAAAAATCAATCACTGAAGTAAATTAAATTGCTTTATTTGCAAATTCCTCATTGTTACATTTGCACTGTATAGGCAAAAGTTGTGTTTGGAAATTCTGCCCTTACAGCACCTATTAGCAGACACATACTAAATGTTATAAAATTATACCTCACATTTCTTTGGATTTCCCACAAAGAATGTCTATCTTAAAAAAAAAATAAAATAAATAAATAAATACACAGCATCATCTCATCTTAAAATAATTTAATAATTTTCTGATTTGAAATACATGGTAAGACTTTAGCTGCAATAAGTTTCTAGACTCTAAAGGTTCAAATGTTTAGCAAAAGTTTAGCAAAACCAATTGTTGGTGAATTTCACAGTTCATGAAAGTAAGGTGAGGACAGACTGACTTATCAAGCCCCCTTCACTGAACATACTGTAGCCTATTTAGGCCGATGTTAAAATCGCATTATTAAAAAACCTAAGACACTTTTAAGAGGCAAAGGAGCAAACAAATGTCAGTACACAGAATATGATTGTCTTTTGTGCCATAGCCTTAGGTGAGAATGATACGACAACATACAGTACGAACAGTCCCCACATACATACATTCATATGGCCTTCATACATCCACAGGATAATAAGATGAGTCGCTTCATATATCCCTTACCGTGACTAGTTGATGGGCTGAGTGAGCGTGGACAGAAAAATGAGATGTATTGAATTGGACTGCTGCTTAAATAGAGCTCCAAAGAGGGCTTGTAAAATGGTTAAGGATATCGAACAATTTATTTTGGTTATACAGCCCCCATTTAATTTGCATGTCTTGCCTTTCGCCAGGCACTGTACTTTGGAAATATAATGGGTTACAGATTGCAAGTTACCCTATTTAAAATGTAATACGTAGTGTACATATTTTACTATAACTGTTAATCACTGTCAAATATTTAAACCAAGCAGGGTTTACCTTACAGTAATACTCGTCTTCACTGATCATTGTCAGCCTTTTGAAACCCTTCATCACTTGAATTAAGATTGTAATAATTTAATTTTTTATACCACAAAGTCAGATTTTAGCACCTCTTTTTACTTTTATATGAATTTTGTCATTGTTTTGGAGCACACTAGCATTTAAATAACATTAATGGTAACATGTTCATTCTAAAATCCCAAAAAATGTACAGTTTGATTTCATGGGGACTATAAATAGATTTTTGACTATAAACATTTTTGTTTGGATCATGAATAAAATATAGTGGTTGACTGCAATTTTAATGTCTACATGTTGAGTCTCTAATAGAGTATATAAACATCTTGTTTGTGTAACCTATATATTCACTCTTTATTGTCTCTTGCTTTAAAATATAAATTCCATTAAAAATCTGAATTGGAATCGGCTCATTTGATTGTAAAAATAAATAAAAGAACTGAAAAGAATTGTACAGAAGTACAAATATATATATTGTTTGTTTACAGTATATATACAGTATATATAGTACTGTGCAATAGTCTTAGGCCACTAGTATTTTCACCAGCTAAAAACTGGTTTAATGTAAGTTATTTCTATCTTTTGCTGTAGTGTGTCAGTAAAAATATTGGTTGACATTTCCAAACATTCTGTTTGCCATTAATTGTAATAATCTAGTGAGATTTTTGTTTGCACAAGGAGTCTGACAACAGCCAGTGCTCCACACTGAGATCTGATCTCACCATCATCCAGTCTGTCTCTGGAATGACATGAAGAAACAGAAAAACGGAGACAGACTAAATCCAGAAGAACTGTGGCAACATCTCCAAGATGTTTCAAATAACCTACCTGCAAAGCTACCTAAACAACTATGCACAAGTGCACATAGGGCAAAAGCTGCTTTAAATGCAAAGGATGGTCACATCAAATGCTGATTTATTTTAGTTAATAGAAGTTCATTGATAAAGAAAATCTATTTATGACATTGTTTTTGACAGCATCCTCATTTTATGTGCCTAACTGACTAAAAATGTTAACAGTCATGTAGCTTTGTAGGTGTAGGTCTCTTAAAGCATCTTGGAGATGTTGCCACAGTTCTTCTGGATTTAGTCTGTCTCCGTTTCTTTCTGTTTCTTAAGACAGACTGGACTGAATGATGGAGAGATCACACCTCTGTTTGAACAAGGAGTCTGACAACAGCCTGTGCTCCATACAAAAATCTCACTGGATTATTACAATTAATGGCAAAATGAATGTTTAGAAATGTAAACTGATATTTTTTACTGACAAACTACAGCAACAGACTGACTTCAACTGACTTTAAACCATTTTTAGCTGATGAAAATACTAGTGGCCTAAGACTTTTGCACAGTACTGTATATATATATATATATATATATATATATATATATATAACCAGCATACTAGCCAACTCAATTTTTCAGACAACATCAGTGAGACACTGGGCTCAGAGCTCAGACAGTTGAACACTGAACATAGGAAACAGCATGTTGTTACTTTTGATCCCGTTGGTTAGAATGAAAGTAACACACAGGTGGGTCAAAAGTAACAAAACAATACAAGCTAGATTTTTTGGTGTTACTCTTGTTCTTATTAAATGTACATGACTATGAACTTGTTAATATATACTGCAAAAATACTGCAAACATATAATGTAACGCAAACATATTTTGTCCTTAATCTTTGCAAAAAAAAAAAAAAAAAAAAAAAATAATAATAATAATAATAATAAAAAAAAAAAAATATATATATATATATATATATATATATATATTCTTTTTAAATTTAAGTTTCATCAAATGTTTCAAACGTACAAACTTGAGTTTTTTAAATTATAAATTATTTATTTTATAAAACATTTTTAACAGAATAAACAAACAAACAAAAAAATAGATTGACAGTAGGCCTATTCATGTTTCCATCCAGTTGTTTGTATCTTTTTGAATTATGTTTTTCTGAAAAAATGTTACTTTCATCTCCACTCTCCCCTAATCATAACATGTCAACAGAGGATTCAACAAAAATCAATCACTGAAGTAAATTAAATTGCTTTATTTGCAAATTCCTCATTGTTACATTTGCACTGTATAGGCAAAAGTTGTGTTTGGAAATTCTGCCCTTACAGCACTTGTTAGCAGACACATACTAGATGTTTCAAGTCATACCTCACATTTTCTTTGGATTGCCCACAAAGAATGTCTATCTGTCTGCCAAATATTCAACAGATATTCCCAATAGTGTGCACTGTACAGAGTTCAAATGTTTAGCAAAAGTTTAGCAAAACCAATTGTTGGTGAATTTCACAGCTCATGAAAGTAAGGTGAGGAGAGACTGACTTATCAAGCCCCCTTCACTGAACATACTGTAGCCTATTTAGGCAGATGTTAAAATCACATTTTAAAAACCTAAGACACTTTTAAGAGGCAAAGGAGCAAACAAATGTCAATACACAGAATATGACTGTCTTTTGTGCCATAGCCTTAGGTGAGAATGATACGACAACATAAAGTACAAACAGTCCCCACATACATACATTCATATGGCCTTCATACATCCACAGGATCATAAGATGAGTCGCTTCATATATCCCTTACCGTGACTAGTTGAAGGGCTGAGTGAACGTGGACAGATAAATGAGATGTATTGGAACTCTTAAATAAAGCTCCAAAGAGGGCTTGTAAAATGGTTAAGGATATCGAACAATTTATTTTGGTTATACAGCCCCCATTTAATTTGCATGTCTTGCCTTTCGCCAGGCACTGTCCTTTGGAAATATAATAGGTTACAGATTACAAGTTACCCTATTTAAAATGTAATACGTAGTGTAAATATTTTACTATAACTGTTAATCACTGTCAAATATTTAAACCAAGCAGGGTTTACCTTACAGTAATACTCGTCTTCACTGATCATTGTCAGCCTTTTGAAACCCTTCATCACTTGAATTAAGATTGTAATAATTAAATTTTTTTATACCACATAGTCAGATTTTAGCACCTCTTTTTACTTTGATATGAATTGTTTTGGAGCACACTAGCATTTAAATAACATTAAGGGTAACATGTTCATTCTAAAATCAGTTTGATTTCATGGGGACTTTAAATAGAAATTGCTCATGTCATGTGTATAACATTTTTGTTTGGATCATGAATAAAATATAGTGGTTGACTGCAATTTTAATGTCTACATGTTGAGTCTCTAATAGGGTATATAAAGGGTATGTAACCTATATATTCATTCTTTATTGTCTCTTGCTTTAAAATATAAGTTCCATTAAAACTCTGTATTGGAATCGGCTCATTTGATTGTAAAAATAAATAAAAGAACTGAAAATAGCCTAGCCCAGAATATATTGTGTACAGTTGGTTCTTCTGTCAGGCGTCGTGTGCGGGAAGGAGGAGTAGGGACGAGGAAGTCATGAACATGTACTTTAGTATAATAATCCAAACCAGTGAACAGGAACGAACAGGAACAGTAGGGAAACCATACGCAAACATGACGTCAACAAAATTAAATGACATTAGCGACAATATAAGAACGGACAATGAACACGGAACTGAATGAAACTTATATAACCAGGCTAATGAAACAAGGACAGGTGTAAGTGATTAAACAATGACGTCATAATAAGAAACGGAACAGGAAAGACCAAATAAGGACACATAAGGGAAAAACCAACGAAACAGTCTATAGGGGTGTGACAACAGTATGACTGTGTTTGCCAATATTGTTAGATTACAGTAAAATTCCCTATTTCTATGTTTGCATAGTTTTGCATTGCATTCAGACCTAACCTTTGTCAGTATGGACAGGTTCCTGCATCGCGTTTTTGCATACACAAAAAAATTTATACTTTTTTAATATGAAAGTTACACATCCTAATGGTCGACACTCCTTTTTTATATATGAATATTGTACATACTGCTTTCATAAAATGCGGTTCCTTTAAAAAAAACTTGTATTGCTTAGCCACAATTTTAAAGCACATTACCATTTACAAATTCACATGTGAGGTATGACTGCGTGCAATGTACAGAATTGTAAAGAGATTGTAGCTGGTAAAAGCTTTTCAAGACAAGACAGGACACCTGGTTTAGTTAAACTAGGTAAACACAAGGTTGCCCTTTGATTCAAATAATATAATAATATGCAATATGCTTTGTAAAAGCAATTTTACAAAAGAGCTGTAATGGAGACTCCAGGGAAACGTATAAGATCCAAGTGCGAGCTTTATTAGACACAGAGTAGTCAGAACAGGCAGGGTCGATAACCAAACAACAGTAATATCCAGGGCAAGGTGAGAGCGTAAATCCAATAAAACAGGCAAGGGGTCAAAACACCAGAGAGAGCAGTCCAAAGTAACTAATGAACAAGGCTATGAAACTAGGCAAAACTATGGTAATGAACTAGAACTAAACAATGGCAAAACAATGACAAGAAACAAAACCGTGGCAAAAACAAGGCAATGAAACAAGAGAAAACGCTTAGTAGAGTCCGCACAGCAAAACAATACTTCGCAGAGTTAGTTTGGCATGGCCTGCCTTTTATGGCCGCCAGACAGGAAGTTACTGTAGAAGCAGCAGAGGGAGCGGTAACAGACAGTCTATGGTAGAGGGCTCCCTCTGCTGGCATGGCGTTACAGAATCCCCCCCTCTAGGAGCGACTCCTGGCGCTCATAACAACAGTCCAGGGGGTGGGGGAACAGAGGCAATACAGGGGTGGGACGGAGGGCCAGGTCCATGCAGAGGAGGTGGGCCTGGATCATAGAGCAGGGACAGACAGTGAAGCACTGGAGGACCTGGGCCATGGAGCAGGGACAGACAGTGAAGCACTGGAGGACCTGGACCGTGGATCAGTGGCAGATAAACGGAACCCTAACGGGCAGATAACGGGCAGTGAGTTCATTAATGGACGCCACCTCCTTAGGAGGCTCTACAGTGGATGCTGACACCTCAGGAGGTATTGGCGCAAACTCATGGTCAGACAAGATCTCTGGAGCAGACTCGTGGACAGACGTGGCAGTGAGTTCATGAATGGACGCCGCCTCCTTTGGAGGATCTACAGAGGAAGTTGACACCTCTGGAGGTACTGGCGCAAACTCTGGGACAGACGAAGCCTCTGGAGCAGACTCGTGGACAGACGTGGCAGTGAGTTCATGAATGGACGCCGCCTCCTTTGGAGGATCTACAGAGGAAGTTGACACCTCTGGAGGTACTGGTGCAAACTCTGGGACAGACAAGGCCTCTGGAGCAGACTCGTGGTCAGACGAGGCCTCTGGAGCAGACTCGCAGTCAGGCGAGGCCTCTGGAGCAAACTTGTGGTCAGATAAGGCCTCTGGAGTGGACTTGTGGTCTGACGAGGCCTCTGGAGTACAGTGTGTAGCCCACACACTTAAAATGGTGATCGCCATGACCGGCAGCACAGAAGATAATGGGACGCCTGCTGGGTTAGAGGGCGTGGGCCCTGCGTGGCTTGGGGGTGTGGGCCCTGCATGGCTTGGGAGCTTGGGCTCTGCGTGGCTTGGGAGCGTGGGCTCTGTGTGGCTTGGGAGCTGAGACGAGACCTGGCGAGGCTTTGGGATGTCAACTGATACGTGACATGGTTCTAGAGGATCAGCTGAGACGTGACGTGGTTTTGGAAGGTCAGACGGGACGTGACTTGGCTCTGGGTGGTCAGACGAGACGTGACTTGGCTCTGGACAGACAGATGAGACGCGACGAGGCACTGGGTGATCTGACGGGACGTGACGAGGCTCTGGGCAGTCAGACGAGACGTGACTTGGCTCTGGACAGACAGACGAGACGTGACGAGGCACTGGGTGATCTGACGGGACGTGACGAGGCTCTGGTGTCACTGAGATGTTTGCTGCCCGCACTGACACTAGTGGTGGGTCCAGTAGGAGCGCAGCTGTTTCTTGACTTGATTCAGGAAGGTCTGTCGTGACTTGACTTGACTCAGGGAGATCTGCCGTGACTTGACTTGCCTCAGGGAGGTCTGCCGTGGCTTGACTTGATTCAGGGAGGTCTGCCGTGGCTTGTCTTGACTCAGGGAGGTCTGCCGTGGCTTGACTTGACTTATGAAGAACAGCTGTGTTTTGACCTGGCTCGTGAAGACCAGCTGTGACTTGACTTGGTTCATGAAGGTCAGCTGTGACATGACTTGGCTCGGGAGGAACAGCAGTAACTTGACTAGGCTCATGAAGATCTGCTGTAACTTGGCTTGGCTCATGAAGATCAACTGTGGCTTGGCTCATGGAAATCAGCTGTGGTTTGGCTTAATATAGACAACCCAGCTGTAATTTTACTTGACTCAGGAACAACAGCTGTAATGTGACTTGACTCAGGAACAACAGCTGTGACTTGGCTTGACTCAGGGACAACAGCTGTAATGTAACTTGACTCAGGAACTACAGCTGTAACTGTGCTTGACTCAGGAACCACAGCTGTGACTTGGCCTGACTCACTGGGAACAGCTGTGACTTGGTTTGACTCACGGGGAACAGCTGTGACTTGGCTTGACTCATGGGGAACAGCTGTGACTTGGCTTGACTCATGGGGAACAGCTGTGACTTGGCTTGACTCATGGGGAACAACAGCTGTATCCTGGCTTGATTCATGGAGAACAACAGCTGTGTCTTGGCTTGATTCATGGAGAACAGCTGTGTCTTGGCTTGGCTCATGGAGAACAGCTGTATCTTGACTTGGCACAGAAAGTATAGCCCTGACTTGACTTGACACCGGAGGATCAGCCATCACGTGACTTGCTTTGGGTATGGCAGATATGATGGGATGAGATTCGGATGAGATGATTTTGAATTGATGAGGCTCAGGCGTGGCAGCCATCTTGTGAACAGGCTTGGGGATGGCGGCCATTTTGTGAACAGGCTCTGGGATGGCGGCCATCTTGTGGACTGGCTCTGGGATGGCGGCCATCTTGTGGACTGGCTCTGGGATGGCAGCCATGACAGGTGCAGACTTTGTGAGGGCGACCATGACGTGAGCAGGTCCTGGCACGGCAGGCTTGGCGTGAGCAGGCCCTGGAGCGGCAGGCATGGCGTGAGCAGGCCCTGGAGCGGCAGGCATGGCGTGAGCAGGCCCTGGAGTGGCAGGCATGGCGTGAGCAAACTGTGACTTGGTAGACATGACGTGAGCAGACTTTGGCTTGGCAGGCATGGCATGATAGGGCTCTGACGTGACTTGAATAATTCCAGACATATGAGCAGGCTTTGGCTTGGCAGGTGTGACGTGAGCAGGCTTTGGCTTGGCAGGTGTGACGTGAGCAGGCTTTGGCTTGGTGGACGTGACTTGAGCAGGCTTTGGAGCAGAAGATGTTATGCGATGAGGCTTTTGAGTGGTCGTCATAACGTGATCAGACTCTGGATTAGTGAATACTGGAGGATCACAGGGTCCCTCATCCATGATCCCCACAGTAAATGATGATCCCGCAAGCAACAAAGCATAGTCAATATACTGCTCTAAAGTCCAATGAATTCTCCCCTGGTAACTGGGAGCGAATGGGTTAGTCTAACCCTTGACAAAATGTCCTTAATTGCGACGTCATTAAATGCTACCAAATAACACAGTCCGCAAAAAGTCCCACAACATAATCTTCAATAGACCGATTACCTTGGCGGAGGCAGAAGAGGCGTGATGCTGGGTCCATG
>NW_026129594.1:0-44681 GCF_022985175.1 Labeo rohita | reverse complement strand
CTTATATATACCTGTTTGATATATATAAGATATATATATATATATATATATGATAAACACAGTCTGTTTGATAAATTTTGCCTTCTCAAACCATCACGACTTGTCTAAAATAAAATATATAGATAAAGGCCTAAAAGAGTTCAAGTATAAAACAACGTTAGTTTCAACGTTAAACTTATTAGATAAATGTGTACTGTTGGAAACTCAGAAGCGAAGACCAGGAGAATCTTGGGTATCTTCAGCAGAGTTCTTTATTGAGAATGCGCTGCGTAGCTCTGCAGTCATCAAAAAGTCGTCTAACTAAGGCAGTAATACATTGTAGTTTATATACATTTAGGAGGCAGTGCTTAGATCTGGAGACAAAGCACATGGGTGACAACCCCAAACAAAGTATGCAAATGAAGTATTCAGGTATAGCAGCCAGCACCATTTACACCAGTCCTAATCCAATCATCATAACTACTCAAAGACTGGGCAGAGGTACCAAGAGCCATTACAAACAAAAGGTGAACATCTCAGTAATCTGGCTCATTTGACTTACAACAAGAGAATAGGAACTGGCAGGAACCTCTTGCTGCAAACTTTGCTTGAGAGAATCATTTGTCTGATAACATCATATTTACCTTAAATGCTAAATACAATATATTTCACCTTAGTTTATTATGTGATGCTATGTCAGAACACAGAATAAGCATATTTTAAACAGATTCTTAAATTTGTAATCCAACAGTACTATTAGGCACATATCCAATCGTTTGTGCGGAGAGCGGAAGCTAAAGCCACTTTGCAGGACATGGAGGCGCCAGCACAATAACTTGCATTTTTTTTTCAGTGGAAACAATTTAAAATATTCCGTCATTTTTGCTCATAAAGGTAAAAGTAATACATCATTCGGAACTGTTAAGGGTCAAAATTTATTTGTGTGCACTCACAATATCAACAAAACTTTGCAAACTGTGCTTTTATTAAATAAAGAAAACAAATATGAAGCACTTTCTAATGCCTCAACAGGAGCGCTTCACAAAAATGAAACGAAACTCAGCGAATACGTACCTCACAGACATGATACATATATCTATAGAAAGCTTGAAATTATTACTTAACGAAATAAAACAAATACTCTTTCGCAAAAACAAAAACTCTTTTAATATGCAATCTGTAAAGACGCATTTCTCTACAGGCGCATCCAAAGAGGAGATGGTGAGTCAGGATCGGCAACTTCATCCTTGCGACTCTGACTCAGAAAACACTGGTTTATTAATAAATAATTTAAATATCTCCTTACTATTTCCCCTGACATTGTGATTACTTTTGCCGGTGCTTTGTGGCAAGTTTCAGCCTATTGCATGCGTTTGGATGCAGATCTCTTCCAGCTGCGCTGATTTGCTGCTGCTGCTGGCGGAGACACTAAACGCTTTGAGCCCGTCTCGAAAGTGAAAGCGAAAGTTTCGTTGTTTCCACCAGCGCGGAAATTTGTTTTCATCACCATAATTGGTGTATGTTTAAAAAATAAGGAGGAGCCTAAAACAGGCCCGAAGCCCGGCCCGTGTCTGAACTATGACTTGAAAATTGTCCCGAAGCCCGGACTCATTTTTAACATTTTAGACATTTATAAATGGACTCATTTATAAAAATTAAATAAAACATTTTTAACTAATAACTATACTATTAGTATTGTTTTTAATATTAAAATGTAGACTAGCATGTAAAATGTATAATCTTACAGACTTTATAGACCCCCCCCCTACACACACACACACACACACACACCTTCCCTGGCCCCCCCTTCTTTTGGTAAGTTCCGCGATCCATGCGCACAGCACATGAGTACTAAACTAAGATCTCTTTAATATCATACTGCTTAAACTGTCAAACACACACAAGTTTTATTACAAAAACTGTCTGTTATGTCTGTGAAGGTAAACAGCTGGGAAATAAATTGCATGTATATATTAGATCTGTGTGGCAGCAGCATAATACCCTGCTGAAAAAAACAGCTAAAACCAGCTTAGGCTGGTTGGCTGGTTTTAGCTGGTTTAAGCTGGTTTAAGATGGAAGTAGCTGGTTTTAGCTGGTCTCCCAGCCTGGCCAGGCTGGTTTTAGCTGGAAGTAGCTGGTTTTAGCTGGTCTCCCAGCCTGACCAAGCTGGTGTCCATTTGACCTAATTACAAATTAATCAGTTTGTTTCACTTACTGACAAGGTTCAATTCAATGTAAGCTTAGTATTATAATCAGGTAGGCTAGATGATACAGCTTAAATTATTCCAGTTGTTAATGATAATATATCTGAGAAGAGTCTAAAACAAAATTATTAAAGTGGTTTCACAAATAAATTATAGTATAAAGTATAGCATAAAATCAAGCATAGCACTCAAAAAATCAGCATAAAACTAAAATCAGATTCAATTATTGTCTGAAGAAATACATTCACCATAGTTGTATGACCAAATATAGTCAGCTGTTTTATTTTTACAGCATATTGCTGCAAAATTTCGAATCTACAGAGGCAGGATTTTCTCGGTCGACATTCGGGAGCGGCAATAAGTACGATTCACAACTGTGGTAAGTGATTTATTTCACTTTTAATTCTTCATGTTTGGTAACTGCAGTAGTGTATTAAGGTGTCTACATTGCTGTTAGAGTGGTTAATGTAAGCAGTGAGAATAACTTTGATAACTTGCTAATTCGCTTATTGTTTGATTGTAATGCTTTTTGCTAACTTTGGTTTAAAGAATGAGTTAATCCAGCCCATCTTCCTGTCTGGCCTGTTCGCAGCATATATTCACTCTTGAGTAACCTTACCAGGAGACAGACGGCCATTTGGAGTTCATTCAAAGGTAATGTTTGCATTCTAAGAATTTAAGTACTTACATTTTACATGTAGATAAGTTAGAAGATGTTTCTCAACTCCAGAAGAGTGACAACTGAAGATTTTTTTAAGGGAGAATGATTCAGATGTCTCAAAGCTAAAACTAAACATATTGTCTGTTTCCTGACTGATTTGTAGACATTTAAGAGGAACAAAGAAGTCGAAAGGAAAAGTTTTATCTAAAACAACAGGGCAAATGGTACAGAAGAAACCGGTTGAAGTGAATCCTCTTTTTTGCTAAATGTAAGACATACACACACTCCAAGATCTTTTTCCTTTAATTAATTCTTTTATTATCTACACTGCTTTTCAATGGTTTGGGATTAGTAAGATTTTTTAAATGTTTTTTATGAAATAAGGCTGTTTACACTAGTGCGTTTTCAAAAAACATAACTTTTGCTACTTTACGCATGTTGTTTACACTACTCCCCGAAAACTGAGACTTTTGAAAACGCTGCAGACCCGTTTTAGTTTGAAAACTCCAGGGTTGTGTTTCAGTGTAAACAGACCAAAACAGAGACTTTTGAAAACGATGTCGTGGTTGTCCACATTCTCTCTGCGTATCCTTGATGACCATGTAAACAATAACATCATGCTCTTTGTTGTACCCATAGATAAGTATAGGTAGATTCCCCATTCGACCGCTCCAAGCACGTAGACGCATCTGCCATCTAAATAATAGGGCATCTACCTAAACATATCTATGGTTGTACCTGCATGAATGGTCATGTGACATGCGTTTTTGCTTGTGTAGTGTAGACGAAATCGTTTCTGAAACGCAGTGAAAACACTAGTGTAGTCGAGGATCGTTTTCATTTTAAAACACCGTATTAAAACTAAAACGCACTCTTCTGTTCATCAAAGCTGAATTTAATTTATCAAAAATACAGAAAATTAATTGAAAATTAAAAAAAGAAAAGAAAATTTAATGTGTAATATTTTTAATATACTTTCAAATGTCATTTATTTTTTAATTTTCAGCATCTTTACATTAATCTTCTGATTACTCCAGTGTCACATGATCCTTTAGAAATCATTGTAATATGCTGATTTATTATCAATTTTAGAATAGAAACAGTTGTGCTACTTAATTTTTTTTTTATTTTTATTTTTTGGAACCTGTGATATTTTTTTCAGGATTCTTTTATAGATATTTTTTTTTTGTTTTTGTCCAACAAGTATGTGTTAAACTGAAATTGATAGTAAAGACTTCTATTGTTAGATAAGATTTCTATTTTCTATTTGTTGAGAGGTCATCTAATTTTTCTATTCATTCATTCATTCATTCATGCATGCACTATATGTAACCATTTGGCCTGCCCATGACTAAATTTTTCTGGTCAACTAGTAGTCATTTATTTTAAGAGATTAGTCAACTAATTGCATATTAATAAACTATATCATTCATAATAATGAACCTTTAATTGCCTATAGCCCATCAGCGCTCAAGCGCACAAAGCTCACACAGAACACTGGCAGAAGTAATGATTATGAATGTGTCAGGAGAAAAAAAAAAAAGAAAAAAAAAAAAAAAACAGCAAAGAAGACTGCCTTAACATTATAATAATTCACTGATAAGTGTTTTCTGTATTTTCGGCTGCAGTGATAAAGTCGATAACACTTGTCATCTCTACAGTGTGTGCATAATTATTAGGCACGCTAATATTCTGGTCATATTTTTTTTCCCAGCACATTTTACCAATTCCATACCACATCAATCTTAATAACTACTATTAATTTTGTATTTAATCATTTATACATGATACATGCTCGTTGGGTCAGCACGGTCAACACGGTAATTCTTAATTCTTTTGCAGTTAACATGTCTTTTCTTCTCCACCATTTTTTTTTCTCTCACCGTGCTGACCCAACAAGCATTTCTCTGTCCAATGGTCATGCCTTAACTTTGCAAATTCTAGCATTGCATTAGTATTGCATCCTTCTCATGGGCATTTAATAATTTTTGACTTTTCAGTCTGGGTTAAATCTCTTTTTTGGCTTATTTATATGTAAAAGAAAACGTGCCTAATAATTACGCACACCTGAATATAAGGAGTTTTTCACTTTTTAAAGTGCATATTGCAGGTTAAAAATGTTTTCCAAATAAACATATATCCTTGTATGAAAATACCATATGAATTGTTAATGCAGGATTTGAAAATGTTTTACAAGACGCAAGGGCACAAATTTAGAAGAAAAAGTGACCATTTTCTTGACAGTTCTCAAAAGCGTTTTTTTTTTTGCGTCATATGACGTCACGAGAGGGAGTCGTTTGCCGCTGTCTATTGGTTTTCACTAGGAGCGGTCTTGAGTCAGTGTGTTTTCTGTAGTTATTTCTTTATTTCAATTGATTATCGTCATGGTAAATTATTGTGTTTTTGGAGGTTGCCCAAACTCCAACCTGTCAGGACATCAAGGTTTGCTAAGAAAAAGGACATCTTCCGTGCCTGTGTGCGTTTGTGCAGGTTTTACTAATGCATTTGCTTAGAAAAACGCGGTGGTGTGTAGGTTCAGTTTACACCGGAGGATTATTGTCCCGCTATGATGGAGTTCAACATGGGATGCCGTGCTCAGAGCTGGTGCGGTTCCTTCGGTGCGTTCATCGGGTCCGCCGTCAGCCTGTGGTTCGTCCGGATCCGTAGAGATGCAGCTATTGTGCACCATAAGTCTTTTTTTTTTATTATTAGTAGCAGTATTTTTATAACATGTATTAACTACCAAATCAGTGAACATAATTATTTAATGATGAGACGCAACGAGATGTGTATAAGTTGTTGTAAAGCACCGCGGCTAGCTTGTAAGCATTAGCAATATAATAAAACTGTGTAAAAACGTTACCATTTGAGAAGGCATAACTGGTAAGTTAACCTCAGTTTGTTAATATTGTAACCATCAGGTGTAGTTACAGCTTAGTGACATTGTTTGCACAAGCTAATTGGTAATTTATTCTCATGTGGTGTGTTTATAAGGCTTTGGGAGACATTGCAAGACATGAGGGTGTGTGAAGATCTGAAGCAGTGGAGGCCAGCTGTTATTAACCACCTCTACTGGACTGCAGCTTCCACTCCTACTGGAGATGCAGATGTGATGGAGGCCAAGTGGAAAAGCATGGTCAGCAATGAATGATAGTGGAATACTGCAGGTCACCAAAGGCTCTACGAGAACACAGCACTTTCTTGTCTTGTACTACACCTGCTCCCCATTCCAGATCCCTCCAGAGGATCAACAAGATGAAGCTGTTGGCGTGTATCTAGCACAGCATTCACAATTTAACATGTTAACAACACATTAGTGTGATACCCACACTGAAAGATAGTTAAATGTTTTTAAATGGGTCAGATGGTATATTTTTGTTTCAGTAGTATATGTTTGGTACATCTACATTTGTTATATGTATGTGTGTGTGTGTGTATATTAACAGTTGCAATGTTGTGTTTTGAGTTAGGTATTAACAGTGCTATGAAACAATATTTATGATTTAGTGCTGTATAAATAAAACTGAATTCAATTAACCATAAATGCAGATCTGCTTGATATATATGTGATGTAAACTTCATAAACAAGTTTTTATACAGTAAGACAATTTGTGATTGTGATTATTGTTTATTGATTGTCACCAAAATGGGGCCATTCAAAACCTTTATAATCATCCTTCCTCTGTAAACTGTCTACTCATGACTGACACAACACATGAAGGTAAGGGTTTCCCACACAAGAATATAATGAAATACAAACGTGTTTATCTCCCTCTCTCTCTTTCCTGCTTTGACGAGAAACCGCTATATCACGTAAAGTTAGTGTCGGATATTAACGAGTTTGACGCGCTTGATTAATGATTATTAGTTTCTGTTACGGGTAAGTAGTATCAATACTGGTAGATGACCAATATTAGCTTTGCTTTAGCCTGATTACATATCGTTTGCTAACGTGTGTAACGTTATATCTAAGCTAACACTGGTCTCTTCCCTGTTCTCCTCACACCACAACTCAATTCGTCTCATCTGACCGTTGTTCTGTCTATTCCTGGCCTGTCCCTGCTCTCTTGGACACATAGCAGACTTATAATTGTATGTGTGGTCCGTCATACGAGTGTAAATAAACATTTAAAATTTCCTCCGCGTCCGAACGATCATTGCGATCCATTGTTTTTCTATTGTTTACATTGACCGCACTCCCTCTCGTGACGTCACTTCCGGTTTTGGCGATTTTCAGATGCGGAACTAAATTTCTCTCACAAAAACGACTCCAGAAGCCTTAATATCGTATTTTAAAGTATAGTTACAAGAAAATCTAGTTCCTACATTATTTTTCTATACATTAACTCACTGGGGTCGCTAACCTGGAATATGCACTTTAAAAGTAAACATTTCGCTTTCTATAGATACATTTTTCATGTTTGTGAAGCAAGCATGGGGTTCCTGTTTTTTTATTTTATTTTTTTTTTTGACACCCTCAGGTTTACAGAGACCTAGGGCCAGAATTACATCATGGACTTCACCACTTCCTGTGGATGTTTTTCTTTGATTAAGCATGTAATGAAATTTTGACAGACTAATGGTTAATTGATGATCAGAACTCAGGAGGCAGCCCTTTTAACCATAGCCAATTTTGTTAAAAACAGCTGAAAATTGTATACTAATACATATTTACACATATACATACATACATACATATATATATATATATATATATATACACATACATAAGGGCTATATATATATATATATATATATATATCGCGACAATATCGCAATTGATATTAAGGAAAGCTGCGATATTCATGTGCGCATCTTGTCAGTGATACACGGTTCTGTGATCAGTAGTAAATCACCATCCAAAGGCCAGAGGGCGCTCTCGCACGATATCTCCAAATATGCCCCGAAGAAGAATTACCGCTCTGTGTATTGATGCTGCTCTATCTGAATCACGCACGTGATGGAGATTTACTGCTGATTACAGAACCCGCTTTAATGACAAAATGCACAAGGATATCGCATGCGATATATGCGCTTCAATTTGGATATATCAATTTAATCTTTATTTAGCAATAAAAGGAACAACTATCAGCAGCATGTTTCTAAATTATTGCAGGCTATGTCTGGGAAAAAAAGGAAAATGTGCAACAAATACATGACACTATAGTTGGCTTTTTTTAAGTAGTTTTACTTGTTGAAAATTTACACATTAATAATCTAAATTATTTCTTTTTTAAGTCTGTTTCAGTGACTGGTGGAAACAAAAGGAGCCTAAAAGAAGAGAGAGAGAAGAGGGAGAAACAAGTGGGGCATTACATATCCCAAAAAATACAAGATATAATAAAAAAGAAAAGAAAAATGAAAATGCATAATGTGTTTAGAATTCTGTTATTGTTCATCTTCACTATTAATTGTTAATATAGTTTTACAATTGTAATCATTCCAATTATTCTGTAAATATTTGCCTCACGAATCTGGTCGGTGGCCTGCGGTCCGCTCACCACCAGATGTCGCTCTCGCTCTGTCACACACACTGTTGCTCTACACCCCGGACTACATCTCCCATTATCCACCACGCTGATTGCGCCATACACCCGTGGCCAATCAGCGACCCTATTTAAGCCCCGGACTTTCCCTTGACAGGAAAATTGGGGCAGACACTATGTAATCAATCAATCAATCAAATCAATCAATCAGTCAAACATTTTGACCAGCTAAGACCAGCCTGACCAGCTTAAACCCCCTCTAAAACCAGCTTAAACCAGCCTGACTATCTTAGCCTGGTTTAAGCAGTTTTTTTTTTTTTCCAGCAGCGTAATATACAGTAAATAAATCAATAAATCCACTGCTCTCGACTCCTCTGAGTCAGAAACTCTAAACAGTGTTCTGTGCTCATCTGTGCAGCCAAAGACAGAACACCGTTGTTGTGTGGAAACATACAGATTAAGGGGTGGTAATATTATAGTAACATTCATTTACTGTCACCAGGGGAGTGAAATCTGACACACTCATTTTTTCACATGTTTGCAGAAAAAGGTTTACCAAAACAAAATTACTGGGTTGTCCTTTTTCACATTTTCTGGTTTGGTAGATACATTGGGGATACGATTATAGCATTTAAACACGGAAAATAAATATAATATAATATAATATATAATATAATTAATATAATATAATATTTAAAAAAAACTAAAAGAATAAAAATAAATAAAAAGTCAGATTTTCATTATATGTCCCCTTTAATAGAAAATGAGAAAATAACTATGTAATAATGCAAATGACTTATTACTTAATTATTTACAGTGCAAATGACTACTTACTAGGGATGTGATGAGATCTCATGTCTCACGAGAACGTGACAATATCGTCGCAAAACATTTTGCAGTGTTTACATTAGAGCTGCATGATTAATCGTTAAAAGATCGCTCTCTATTCAAACACCCACACAGTCTTATTCCTAAATGACAAGGATTCAGCGGTGTCTGTTATGACTCACACTCCACTGACGCTTACGATGTGAAACAGCTGTTAAAGACAAAATAAAATTTGCAGTCATGCTGCTGCTGATCGAAAGAGAGCAAACAGTCTTTTCAAAGTGTTACAGACATTTAAAAAACAGAAGTACTGGGATAAAAGTTTATAGTTTGAGTATAAACACTTACTGTCTACAGTAGCGATCAAAACGAAAGTACACAATTCACAAGCTTACACTCTATTTTTTAATGCTACAAATATTTTGGAATCACTGAAGGATTTTTGGTTTATTATTGTCATGCACTTTTATAATGGCCCCTTAATTTGCTCAGTGAATGTCAAACAAATGTCCAATATCAAACAGACTTTGCCACAACAATGTAACCAAAATCTCCATCACTAACACAGAACATTTCTCAATGCCAAATTCGAGTATTAATTAAATTGCCAGCGGCAAATTCCAGGAAATCTGGTCGAGGTGAGGCTGCTGTCTGTGGGCCGCTGATGCCCTTGAGCTCACATCTACGAAAATGCTGAATTAAATTTTCAAGTTGACGTTCTCTTTACTAACAAACCACATATTTGAAGTGTAAACAACTACATTCTCACCTAAAAAAACAACTGTTTTTGACACCACAATAACCAAACCTGTACAGATTAAAGATCATGAATGATGAACCAACATGAGCTGCAGGTGCCAGTAATTCTCACTTTCAACATTTTAAACAATAGGGCCCTACAATCTTTGTCCTTTTTTCCCAGAAATTCTTGTGGTTTAATTTTTCTGATAATCAAAAGAAGGCATTAAACATTTTTTTTTTTTTTTTAATCAAATGAAAATTAAACCCTTTTATTTTCTGCCACACAAACAGAGGTTTACAGTTAAAATTAATACATGGAAGAATTATTTTAAGTGGTTAATCTTGTAGTAATATTTATTTTTGTCATTTAATTGTTTAATTTAAATTTGGCAGAAATAAGAATACATAAAGAGCTACATTTTACTGTACAAAAGTAATACAAGAGTAATATATTTCTGTTACATGTTAAACTGTACTTTTATTTCGACGGGTTATCATTTAGTTTCTGTTTGTATACAGTATGATATGATGCTAGTTTTCTCAAACAAAATGGTAAAATTCACACAAAGTGACTGAGCAAGATTAAGTTTATGTGTTCATGTCATCATATAGTGAGATGCAGAGGTCACGCGTGCTACAGTATTTGTGTAATAAACAACACCGCTGCCATTCATACATACAGAGGCAAACAGAACATGCAGAATTCATATTTAAACAGTCTTTTTGCGTTTCAAAAGACCGAACTTGAGTAGACGTCACAGTTACGTCACTTGCAGCTGCGCACGCATAGTGGTTGCAGAAAAACACTGGTAACAAGTGGAGGTAAAACGGGTAAACTCCATGGAATAAAAGAAAAACAAAATTTTTTGCCTGTTGATGTCAAAATCGGAATGCAAACCATTTTTAGAGAATACTGTTGTCCATGTAGAGACAGAAATGACATGCCTTCATGTAAATAAGAAAAATACCATAAAGTTATTTAGTTTGTTTAATAAAAGGTTATAGACCTGTTCTATAGAAAATGTAACCTTAAATGACTTCTGTTGTAATCTGGCGCTATATTAAAAATAAAACTGACTTGACCTTCAAGGGGGGCGCCCCCCTAGTATAATGGTAGGGGAAACACTGGAAATGTGAAAAAGTTCAAACAATTCACACAGACAGTAAAACATTCATTTAAACACTATTAGAGGAGCAGCAGTCCAGATCTATTAGCTGTCAGTTTTGATCCTCCTCACATTCGATCCTTCATCCTCATCTTTCACACTGAGCTCTACAATCATCAGCTCTCACACACACACACACACACACAAACCTCAGCTGGTTTAGTGTCTCACACATTTCTCCTGCTCACTGACAGAAATGAGATTCTGTATGAAAATACATACTAAAATCCTAAATGTGATCATGTTTTGAAAGTGTAGTGATTGTTTTCAGTGTCACTTACCGAACTGATCTGGATTCTTTAACCACAGGTAACAGATTCTGAAGAACTTCATCTGCTGTATGTTGTGATCCAATAAACTGTTTCAGATCAAACACATCCATCTTCTGCTCTGATGTCAGCAACACATAAACCAGAGCTGACCACTGTGAAGACGAGAGTTTGGTTTCTCTTATTTCTCCAGATTTCAGATAACGTTGGATCTCCTGCATCAGTGAATCATCACCCAGTTTATTCAGACAGTGAAACAGATTGATGAATTTCTCTGGAGAGAGATTCTCTCTGATCTTCTGTTTGATGTAATCAGTTGTTTCCTCTTTGTTGAAGGAGCAGATTCCTGTCAGTGTCAGTAGTTCTCGTAAAAGAGTCTGATTGGACTCCACTGAGAGACCCAGAAGAAAACGCAGGAAAAGATCCAGATGTCCATTCTTACTCTGTAGAGCCTCATCCACAGCTCTCTGATGCAGCTTAGAGATTAACGGAATCCAGTTTGAGTCAGAGAAAAGACTTTCTTTTGTTTGATCAGTGATGTTCTTGATTATAAAGGTCAAGGAGCAGTGCTCATATAGAGCTGCTAGATGTTCCTGAATGCTCAGATGAACAAAGCTGAAGACTTTCCCCTGATACAAGCCAAACTCCTCTCTGAAGATCTGAGTGCACAATCCTGAGTACACTGATGCTTCTGTCTCATCAATGCCACACTCTCTCAGGTCTTCCTCATAGAAGATCAGGTTTCCTTTCACCAGCTGCTGAAAAGCCAATTTCCCCAGTTTGAGGATCATGTCTTCATCCGTCACCTTCTTCTCATAGTCCTTCTCATGTTTGATGTTGGTCTGAAGGATCAGGAAGTGTGTGTACATTTGAGTGAGAGTCTTGGGAATCTCTCCACTCTCTGCTCGACTCAACATCTTCTCTAAAACAGCGGCTGAGATCCAGCAGAACACTGGGATGTGGCACATGATGTAGAGGCTCCTTGATGACTTCAGGTGTGAGATGATCCTGTTGGCCAGACTCTGATCACTGATTCTTTTCCTGAAGTATTCCTCCTTCTGTGGCTCATTGAAGCCTCGTACCTCTGTCACTCGATGGACACACTCAGAGGGGACGAGATCAGCTGCTGCTGGTCTGGAGGTGATCCAGATGAGAGCAGAAGGAAGCAGATTCCCCACAATGAGGTTCATCAGCAGCACGTCCACTGAGGTCTTTTTGTTTGCATCCCGTAGAATCTCATTTCTTTGAAAATATAAGGGAAGATGACACTCGTCCAGACCATCAAAGATGAACAACACTTTATATTCATTACTGGATATTTCCATTTCTTTAGTTTCAGGGAAAAAGATATGAAGAAGATCTGAAAGACTGAGTGTTTTGTCCTTCATCAAGTTGATTTCTCTGAAAGGAAGTGGAAATATGAGCTGGACGTCCTGATTCTCTTTTCCTTCAGCCCAGTCCAGGATGAACTTCTGCACAGAGACTGTTTTTCCAATGCCAGCGACTCCCTTTGTCAGCACAGTTCTGATGGCTTTGTCTTGTCCAGGTAAAGGTCTAAAGATGTCATTGCATTTGATGGCTGTGTCCTCTGTTGCTGTTCTCCTGGATTGTGTCTCAATCTGTCTCACCTCATGCTCATTACTGATCTCTCCACTCTCACTCTCTGTGATGTTGAGCTCTGTGTAGATCTCATTCAGGAGTGTTGGGTTTCCCCGTACTGTTGTTCCTTCATACAGACGCTCAAACTTCCTCTTCAGATTTGATCTAAACGTGTTGAGGACCTCATTGCTGTAAAATAAAAATGTTAATAAGCACAATGTCTTATGTATTCTGTATCATATGTTCAGATCATATCTGAATACCTGAGATCAGGCCGTGTATCTCTAGTCTTGAAATGTCCTCGCTGAACCGTAGATGTGTGACTCTTCATAGATGAACAGCTGGACTCTGGTTCTGATCTCTTCTGATGAACTGGACTAAAACAGAGAGATTAAAGTTTTCTTTTGAATTACTGTATGTAACAAATCAACTATACATTTATAATGAGCAAAATCACTTTAAATAGCACTTTATAATCATTTCATACACCGTTTATACGAAAATTGTGAACTGAACTGACACAATATATGACAATATTAAACGTCACTGTCACAGTTCAGTTCCTGTTTCCTGTCATTGTATGTTGACACATGCTGTGTTCAGAATGACACACTAACTTATTGTTTACTGTCCAGTACACAGTACATACTGCCTACTACTTTTTAAGAATAGTGTGTGAAACAGTAAACAATAAGCAATAAACAACATTTTAGAGTTGTATGCTACAGTGTTGTCACATGACAAACAGTGAACATTAATTCAGCACAGCTAAGTGTAAATAGTTGCTAGGTGACATTTATTTATACATCATTACTGTAGTACATTATAAAAGAGTATGTAATAACATATTCAGTGTAAATTAGCACATTTATTAAAATCATTAAATGGATGCCGCTGTCATGAATCTTTGGTCCGCTCACCACCAGATGTTGCTCTCGTTCTATCATATCACACAGACTGTTGCATTGCACCCCGGCCTACTACTCCCATCATCCATGGCGCTGATTGCGTCAGCACCTGTGGCCAATCAGGCGCCCTATATAAGCCCCAGACTTTTCCCCTGTGACTCACGGAGTATTGTGATTATTGTTGTGGTTTTTCCTTGTTTTGCGTACGTTCCCAAGTTCCCGAGTTCCCTGTGTTTAGCTTTCTCGCCTGGCCATTTCGTCTCGTCTGTCTCGCCGCCTGCCTTTTGGACTCTCGCTCGTTTGTTTGGACTATCCCTTTGCCTTTCCCCCCTTCAGATTACGTTCGCCACGGATCGACCCACGCCTGCTTCTCGGACTATTCTTGTGTCTCGCTCCATATATACCTGTTTGCTGTTGTCTACTCTGCCTGTACGACCATGTCTTTGTCTCGCCCAATGAATAAAAGCTTGCGTATGGATCCACTCGCCTCTCGTCTCACTCCCATCACTTGAGCAACATACCTGCGAGTTTTTGGCCATCGCTACCTATTCGGACCTCCCGGACTATATTCTGATAGTGATATTTTGCGATGGCCTTAATCAACCACTCAGTTCCGAACTTAGACGCAAGGGTCCGCATTCATCTCTTGCTGCATTTATTGATTATGCTTTGCTGTGTGTGGGCTTGTCGTTCACTGTGGGTGTCGTGGATGAGGAACGCGGCATTGCGGCCAGGTCAGCCGCGAAATATAGTCCACCCCAAACCCCGGGACATTCTTGTTTGGTGGTCGCTACTCCAGTGTTGACTCACAGCACTGGCAAAATGGCACGCCGGAGCGCATTCACATAATGGCGGCGACAGCGGAGCCCGTTCACAAAATGGCGGCCGCGCCGGTGCGCGCTCATGTAATGGCGGCGACGGCGGAGCCCGTTCACAAAATGGCGGCGAAAACGGAGCTCCGTCACGTCACAGCTGCTACCCCTGAGCCAAGCAAAGCTAAAGCTGTGTTTCCCGAGTCAGGTCAAGTTGCAGCTGCGTTTCCAGAGTCAAGTCAAGTTGCAGCTGTTGTTTCAGAGTCAAGTCAAGCTAAAGCTGTTGTTCCTGTGTCAAGTCAAGTTACAGCTGTTGTTCCCAAGTCCAGTCAAGTTTCCGAGTCAAGTCAAGTTTCAGCTGCCGTTCCTGAGTCAAGCAAAGTCACAGCAGTCGTTCCTGAACCAAGTCAAGTCACCATTGGTCTTCACGAGCCAAGTCATGAATCTGGTCGGTGACCTTCGGTCCGCACACCACCAGATGTCGCTCTTGCTCTATCATATCACACAGACTGTTGCATTGCACCCCGGACTACTACTCCCATCATCCATGGCGCCTGATTGGCCACAGGTGTTGACGCAATCAGCGCCATGGATGATGGGAGTAGTAGTAGTATATAAGCCCTGGACTTTTCCCCTGTGACTTACGGAGTATTGTGGTTATTGTTGTGGTGTTTTCATTGTTGTTTCGCATACGTTCCCAAGTTCCCGAGTTCCCTGTGTTTAGCTTTCTCGCCTGGCCATTTCGTCTCGTCTGTCTTGCCGCCTGCCTTTTGGACTCTTGCTCGTTTGTTTGGACTACCCCAAACACAACATCAGTTTTCTAGTGTGTGCCTGTTCGTCCCTTATTAAGTTCATCTGTTGTTCATTCAGTTTCCTCATTTACCCTTGTGTATTTAAACCCTGAGTTCTGTCTGTTTATTGATCCGTGTTGTTGATAGTAATGTGGGTGTTGATACTTTGATTACCCCTGCATGTTATACCTGAGACCAGGCCATGAATGTCCACTGTTAAATGTTATTGGTCGATCCATAGACCAGTCACTCTTCATAGACACACAGCTGGACTCTGAATATGATCTCATCCGACGAACTGATCTATGAGATTAAAGTTCATCCTTTAAATTACTGTAACAACTCAACAACACATTCGTCATTATCAAATTCACTTCAAATAGCACTTTATAATCATTTCATACACTGTTTATACAAAAATTGTGAACTGAAATGCAATACAATACATGATGATATAAAATGTCATGCTATAATCATATTTTTATACAAATGTTATACCTGAGACCAGGCCGTGTATCTCTAGTCTTGAAATGTCCTCGCCTGACCGTAGATGTGTGACTCTTCATAGACGCACAGCAGGATCTCTTCTTATGAACTGGACTAAAACATAGAGATTAAAGTTCATCTTTTAAATTACTGTATGTAACAAATTAACTACACATTTATAATGATCAAAATCACTTTAAACAGCACTTTATAATAATTTCATACACCGTTTATACAAAAATTGTGAACTGAACTGACAATATATGACAATATTAAACGTCACTGTCACAGTTCAGTTCCTGTTTCCTGTCATTGTATGTTGACACATGCTGTGTTCAGAATGACACACTAACTTATTGTTTACTGTCCAGTACACAGTACATACTGCCTACTACTTTTTAAGAATAATGTGTAAAACAGTAAACAATAAGCAACAAACAACATTTTAGAGTCGTATGCTACAGTGTTGTCACATGACAAACAGTGAACATTAATTCAGCACAGCTAAGTGTAAATAGTTGCTAGGTGACATTTATTTATACGTCGTTACTATAGTACATTATAAAAAGAGTATGTAATAACATATTCAGTGTAAAATTAGCACATTTATTAAAATTATTAAATGGATGCCGCCTGGAACAAAGCCTTCCTACACCTACCGCTAACCATACCCAATAAACACTTCATTATTAATTAGCCATTACACAAAGCAAATAGGGATTTAATTGTAAATAGTGACTCCATTTCTTTGTAGAGATTGAATTCTCTTTACATAATTGAAATATCAATTTTTTTTAATACATTACTGCAATATTATTATTATTATTTAATATCTTTGCATTATTCAATGTCTTTGCAGATTCTGGCAAATATAATATGTCATCTGTGTATTTCATGCGTACAGAAAGTTTGCATACTGTGCACAATATACAGTAAATACTAGATTATGTACTAGATATTAAGAGTTTTATGATGGTATGAAATTTCAAACACAACATCAGTTTTCTAGTGTGTGCCTGTTCATCTCTTATTAAGTTCATCTGTTGTTCATTCAGCTTCCTCATTTATCCTTGTGTATTTAAACCCAGAGTTCTGTCTGTTTATTGATCCGTGTTGTTGATAGTAATGTGGGTGTTGATACTTTGGTTTCCCCTGCATGTTATACCTGAGACCAGGCCATGAATGTCCACTGTTAAATGTTATTGGTCGATCCATAGACCAGTCACTCTTCATAGACACACAGCTGGACTCTGGATATGATCTCATCCGACGAACTGATCTATGAGATTAAAGTTCATCCTTTAAATTACTGCAACAACTCGACTACACATTTATCATTATCAAATTCACTTTAAATAGCACTTTATAATCTTTCATACACTGTTTACACAGGGTTTCTGTAGGTTTTATGGGGGTAAATTTAAGACTTTTTTACAACCTTTTTAAGACCTTTTTAAGACCAACTAAAGAAAATGTAAGAAAAAAAAAATTAGAAGGGAAAACAATACAGCAATATGCTCCCCAAGTATAGTACGAGTTTTACTTTCACTTTCAAATGAGCAGAAATTCAGCATCAAGCAGTTGTTTGTTTTTAGTTTGAGTTTTCCCTCTTTTCTTCACTTTCCTTCGGGTTTAAGTAGCTTGTAAACAGGACTGCTGCTGGCAAAATGGGTGCCCTAAGCAGAATTGTATTGTTGTGACCCCTCCCTCATTATGGAAGTTAAAAAAAAAATAATAATAATAATAATTATATAAGTAAATGAATAAATTGCAATTAAACTGTATTATTCATAAATTACAGTTAGATCTAGACAGTTACCTATGACTATGATGTTAATAGGCCTGAATCTAATTGATTTTATTGTCTCAAGCATCCAGAAAACACACCAAAAAAAAATTAAGCAGTTTTACTATGATGAAACTATGGTTAATTCTGGCAAGGGTTGTTATGTCCACATGTTTTTGTTGAAGAAATTTTAGAGACTGTAGCATTTCTGTCACAAGATTAAGTGGATATTTGAATTAAATGTTTGGTCACTATTAAACAAGGATTTGATCGTCCTGTAAATGTAACAATAACAATTGTTAGGCCTTTGGCACCCTTTAGGCAATTGTAATATAATGTACATAGATTTTTTTTTTTTTCGTATTAGCCCACATTATGTATTTACTGTGTTATTTAATGAAACCATATGATTATTTTTAATTAACCGAACATTATTGACTGTTTGTTCTTATACAGGTTAATGCATTTTAAGCCATGAAACCTAGTAAGACAGGTGCGTTGGTGGTGGTAAAATTATTACAGACACGTTATTAACGTCAACAGCCAAAAAACTTTCTCAGGATTACCTGAAAGTGATACACGGGCGCCATCTTGGCTTTTTTTCGTTTTCTTTTCTCAGTGCCGGACTGCTTATTATGATTGCAGTCAGCCGCAAACATTAGGCTACTTGAGGTAAAGGTGGGCGCGGGCACGAATGCGGGAATGGCGCGTTACGTGTGCTTAGACTGTATGTGTATATGTATATGTTAATATTATATACAGAACTATAGAACAAAAGGTTTTTGGTTTTTTTGAGCAACTAGGATGGTGAATATCTCAGTCTGTGTAAATCCATGTGGGGTTCAGAGTATAATTTTTTATCCACATTAATTTCACACTTGTCTAGTACAAACGTCACTTTGTTTCATAATTACAGTGTATACGTTTTTCGTTATTTACCTCAAAAGAAAGAAAGTGAAAAGTGACAACATGCCCCGTATGTGGGGTACATTGTAACATGTGAGGGGCACGTTATAACAAGACCATATGCAACTTAAAATGTTGTCTGATTGAATGAAAAAAAAAAAATACATGACAAACTAAAATATTTTGTCAAAATAAAATTATTACACATCACAACCATGCATGGGACGGCCCTGATCGCAAAACACAGCTATACAGTATAATTCAAAACAATGTGCACAAATAGATGAAACGCATTCAGAAAAACACTTCCCTTCCTCCAAACACAGCTCTCATAGAACACCAGACACATAAATGAGCCAAAATGCTTTACATTTCTTGAAATAATAATTTCTCAACATTAAACATCGATTGTCAGTCTTTATTCATTTCTTGTGGTTTCTCTTTAAAATCCATAAAATTAAATAGTGAAAATTACATTGCTAATGTCATAGAAAAGCATAGTTTAATAGTGGGGCAGATTGTAACGCAGTGTTACAACATTCCCCATCGGCGTGACCGAAATATAAAAGCGGTTAGTGCCTTCCAGTGGTTTGCAAAGCATTAATAAAATATCTGAACTGATAAATAACAGATCGGCGATTAAAATAATAGCAGGTTTGTCTCATTTTAAAATAATACTAAAAACTAAGATGAAAAACTTACTTCAGCCAGAATTTACTTTTACTATGGTAAAATATTTTGCATTTTTGGCACACTTTTTTTCTCTGTATAGTGTTGCTATGGCAACTAGTAAACGCCATTAATTTGGTTATGCTAGAGTGTGTGGAAATATTTAAACCATGTGTGTTACAACTAACCCTGCGTTAGGTTGTGCCCCGCTCACCCATACTCTGAACCGGCACTGCTTGTAAAAGAGTCCTGCGCATTTTACTTTTACTTTTAAATTAGCGGCATTAGTAAAACGTAACAAACTTTTATTAACAAAATGAATAATTATAATACGCCACATTATATGCTTAATATAAAATAATAACTTACACAAAGTTTAAAAGGGTATAAAAAACTGAAAATCATTAAACACTGTATAACCAAGTAAGAAATGTAGAACGTTTATTAGCAAAACGAATAAGAAAGCTTGGAAGCATGACATACACCTTGTAATAGGGATGCTCCGATCAGGATTTTTGCCACCGATACCAAGTACCGATTTTTTGTCATGGTGATCGGCCGATACCAATGCCGATTCTGATGCTTCAAGTTTATATAACTGATATGTAAGCTCTCTGATCACCATTAACTTTTTTTCAGATAAAGTAATACTATAAATGTTGCCTTTGTTATATTTTTACAGTAATATATCTAATGTAACTATTGTTTTAACAGAGTACTAAATAATCCCAAAGAAGTATTTATTATATAGTGAACATTTTAATATGCCTTTACAATGGGGTTTATGCATAACACTGTGCACATCAGGATACTTAAAATGAGACAAAAATTCATAAACAAAATGGAGCCGGCTGATGCAACCCACAAGGCTTATTTAATCATTGTCCAGTACTACAGTGAATGGTAAAGGACAAAATAAACATTTCATCTCCTAAAAAGTCTGATTTAACTTAAACATTGTCCAATACAAGCCTGAGCAGGACAAAATAAAAACCAAACAAACAAAAACACATTTAAACTCATATAAATGAACATATGTGAGTACTAGTTTGATTGTTTTTGAATATCTCCTAAATGCGAGTATGCTTGGGGCGAATGCTTGAAATCCCCAACAATGCGCCGGCAAATAGCCACAGCATCACTGATAGCCCGCTGTGACAGGACTCCCTCGTGAACCACTAAATGGAGAGTGTGTGCCATGCACGGCACGCTGCGTAAGTTGCAGTCTTTCATGGCCTTTTCTATATTCTTCGCATTATCGCGTAGTACGACATGCACTTTTTCTTCGGGTATGTTCCAAGCCTGCAACATGTCTTTGTATTTAGCGACTAAAGCCTCAGCAGTGTGTGAGCCAGAAAATTCCTGGGAGTGGAGAATCACTTGCCTCTTTTCAAAGTCTTCGGTAATCCACTGCACTGTCAAACTTAACATGGACATAGGGGATACGCTAGAGCTCCAAATGTCAGTAGTTAAACTCACCGCGGTAAAATTTTCGTGAAGTAGACTGTTTATGTGGCTGTAGACGATTTGATATAACTCTGGGAGAGCAACATCAGTAAAATATTTGCACCGTGGCAGTTTATATCGTGGTTCAAGATGTGCAATTAGGCATTTAAATCCAATGTCTTCTGTGACTGACAGAGGCTGGTGGTAAATGCATATAAATTCCATTATCTTCACGGTTATATTCTTAGCTTTCTTGCTGTCTGGTGTGTACAGTTCGTGTTTTTTCAGAATGTCTGTAATGGAGTGAGAGTCGCATTATTAATTACCGTTGCCTTTTTTGCAGTTGCCAGTTTTTCGTATTCTCGGTGGCTCGTTCTTAAGTGCTGAATGAGGTTCGTTGTATTAAATGTTTTGGACAATGCGCCTCCACGTGAGATTTCTTTGGAACATGAACGGCAAATAGCGAATTTTTCATTGTTTCTCGAAACGTCACGGTAATTCCACACCGGCGATGACATGACTGCGGCGCCAAAACATTTACGTCCCCACTCATTGTGTATTGTGATCGGTTCCTAAGATCAGCCAAGTTTAACGAGTACCGATCGAGTCATAAAATGTGATTATCGGCCGATACCGATCTTCAGCCGATCGATCGGAGCATCCCCTACCTTGTAATATATATTTTTAAAAATTACAGTTTAAATAAAAACCAGCAAACACTGTGGAACCAAATAAATATGAAACTTTTAAAATCACCATAGATAAATGGCAGAAGTCAACAGGCTTTTCAAAATCTAAATATTTTTAAAACAGGCGCTTTTGCATTTCGTTTTGAAACTCTTCCGCCACAGTCTCATGGTCACACCTCTTTCTTCTTGTCAGTCAGCTCCACTCACTCTCTTCAGGTGATAAATGAAATCTGATCTGTGATGTGACCGTCGTTCGGCACACTGCATTGAACAGCCACGTTCAGTTTTAATTTATTGTCTGTTCTCTAACTGAACTAAATGATTTTTTATTAAAAAAAAAAAAAACGACAAGTTCTTCTTCAGTGACTGACAGATGAAGCAGCACATACCGCCTATTGTTTAATGAATATTGAGCGACCTAAACCATGTAGCACAGAAACTACGCTTTCGCTTCACTTTAAAATGAAACACGAGCAAACAATCCCTCACGAAAATCAATGCCATGATCATATGAATTTAAGACTTGCTGCTCTGATTTAAGACTTTTTCAAGGCCTTAATTCACAGAAAAGCGATTTAAAGGGGTGATCAGATGCTAAGTTCACTTTTTCAAATCGAGCCGTTCTCAGATGCCTGTTGGTGTGGCGTCACATGACAGATGCCGCTCCCACAATAGTTGATCGACATGAGCGATATACCTTGAATCAGCCGTCAGTCCGACCTCTTTGTTTCGATGTTGGAGCAGGGATGTAAATTAGACAAGAATATCTCAGATTGAGGGATTGAGGTGTTGTGTTGCTGGATGTAATAATGAACATAGTGGTCGTCATTTACTCCTGACATCTGAGCCGCTGAAGATGCAGTGGATTACGTTTGTTTGTGAAGGGAATGCACCTCCCGATCTACATATATCCGTCTATGTTCACGCAAATCATTCATGATCCAGCTTCACTTACAGCAGAAGTGAGTATAAGCGTTTTTTTATGAATCTTTGCCTTTCCTTATAACGTGGTAGTTAGGAAGTTTAGCGGCTAAACGCGGCTAACACGGCTAAATGCGGCTAATGTAAACAATATCTTTCCACAGAGAAAAGAGAGAGGGGCGGGTTGAGCAGAGCTCATTTGCATTTAAAGGAACAACCCCTTAGAATGAGATGATTTTTGCAGAGCTCATTTTGACAAGGTAAAAAGCGTGTTGTTTTACAAAACCATTGAGAATTTTTAATCAAAGTATATTAGAGACTTTTCATTAAGACCCTAAAGAATCATATCAACTTGTGGAAAATGGGCATCTGATGACCCCTTTAAGACTTTTTAAGACCCGCAGAAACCCTGTTACACACATATTGTAAAATGCAATAAAACATATGATAATATAAAATGTCATTTATACAAATGTTATACCTGAGACCAGTCCTTGAATCTCCACTGTTAAACCTCATTGGTGGATCCACAGACATGTCACTCCTCACAGACACACAGCTGGACTCTGGATTTGATCTCATCTGATGAACTGATCTAAAACAAAACAGATTTGATTCTTCATGATGACAATCATATTAATATGGGTAATCATACCCATGTTGAGTGAGGACAATAAAAACATGAATGGGGCAGTTCGATGTGCCAAACATGAGCCAATAGCATGCAGGAGAGCTTACGTGGGTCCATAAATACATTTTATTAGCCTTTTATTAGCCTTCTCTAAAAACATGCATGATATGCTCTTTGTAATGTAATTAATAAAATGTCATTCTGATTCTCGAACAATAAACTTTGAAGTATGTTGATTATGTATTTAGTGTATGTATCTAGACTAAAGAGCAGCAACCATTTTAGTTTGGGTAGATCCAGGGCAAAATAGACATCATATATGCCAATAAATATTAGACAAACATCTCATCTATAACATAAATTACTCAAAGTACCTGCATCCTGTAGAAAAATCTTTATCTCCTGATGTTTGTGTGTTACCCATGATGGATCTGATCAGTTTGATCTCCACTGACTCTAGATGAAAGAGACAAACAAACAGAAAAACTAAGCTCATCAAACAACCTTTATCCGCCTTATTTCAGAAGTAAGTTATTTTCTGTCAGTGTCCGAGAATTTTGATTCATCAGCCGCTACGAAACGGACAAAAAAAAACCCAATGTTCATTTGCTTTCGGGTGAGAAATATCACACATACCGATTCACATTTCCATCAGGTAGATACACACAAATCCTGCCTAAGCATAAATTAATCTCAATAAAGATTTAAAGGTACTTTGTGTTGTAAATCATCGATTGTGTCTGTTTAAAATGGCGACATCAAGTCTTTGCTTTCACTTCCGTCTTTGACTAAAGCGGCCCGTTACGGGTTGCCAGATCTCGGGAAAATGTTCCACTCTTTCATCACAAAGACGTCTATATAATGTGTGTGGTTATGAAAGGCATATTTGTAAGACGTTTATCCTACTCATCTGGAGTACACTACATACACTGTGAAATTTTCAAAGGCTGCATTATATTTTAAAGTCATTCGGTTGTTGTTGTTGTTAGCTCTCTCTAAATTTCCTCCGAAAATTATTAGCTTTGTTTCAATAAACCATTAAGGTTACTAGTGGTATGCCTTTTAACCAATAAAATAACAACACTGATTGTTAAGTGAAACATAGCTTGGATTGATTTACTAATATTAAACAGAAGAAAAAAAAAATAAAAAATAAATATATATATATATATATATATATATATATATATATATATATATATATATATATATATATATATATATATAACAGAAAATATGACAGACCCCAAAAAAAACCAAAAAATGGTCAAAATGTCCCAAAAATTAAATGAAATGAAGATGGTGTTTACTACTCAAGTCAAACAAAATCACACAAATTAGTTCAGTCAAATGTCCCCCACAGTAATCAAAACACTAATGTTCAATGTTCAAAATGGCCATCAATAAAATAAATACCCTGTTGCAGGTCCGATACGATGCTGGGGTTCACTGAGGCACAAAACAATTTGCTGCTTTGCTCAATGAGCAAATACAGTAAACATCTGTCTTACTGACGCTGATCTGTGACGCACTTTCAAAAGCGAGTGATTTCAGGCCCTGAAGAAGAGACTGCGGGTCGGTGATCACGTGAACCACTGAGAATTCCTGCTGTCTCAGGAGCTGTCTGTGATGACTCCTGTAGATCAGGTTGGTGAGAGATTTATAGTTTTCCACAACCGCGAACTCGCTGATCTCTCACGTGGAAGTTTAGCGCGAGCAGTTCATCATCCGATGATCCGATGAGAAATTTCTGTCCCTTCTTCTTCTCCCTCGAGTCTAGATGACTTTTGACAATTTGGGGGCGGAAACCAAGGAGGGCACTGACTCTCTTATGATTGGTCACTTTCATCGTAATCACACCCACAGGGACATCCTTGTACCTTGATTGACAGCTCTCATTACAGGAAGCACGGAGTCAAAGTATCTGACGGAGTTCAGTCATTCAGTTAACACTGCACAGTGGACGGAATGGCGGCGACACCTGAAGATGTAGGCGTAAGTGATATTGATATATGATGGGGGCTGTGTGTTTGACAATGTAGCAATTTAATCTGAAATTTGTTTGGAACATGTAAGTAGCTGACATAAGCTAATCAACCTTAACTAGCAAGTTTTAGGCTAGCAAACTCAGCAGGGGCTAACGTTAGGTGTCTCTCAGCAAACTGGCGGCCATTTTAGGCTGCCGGCCGGAGACGCTTTTAGGCTGCGAAGTTTGGTTAGCTTGACTATCATCCTGAGCGTTTTCATTTCTAGTGTTTTTCCCGTTGCCGATTGGACTGTGTATTCTCGTGTTTTGATTTATTGCTGCCTGCCCCGACCTTCTGCCTGGACTTTCGTTTATTCTTCGGATTACCCTTATTGCACAGATTGCTGGTGATTAACTCTGCCTGTTTGACTTCGAGTTTGCCAATAAACGTATCGCAAATGGATCCCACGCCTCCCGAGCAGTCACTGACCACACCACAGAAAACTTCGCCGACATTGGATCCAGCGACCGCCCAGGCGACGCCACCGGCAAATCCCGCGACAGTTCATCAGATAACAACCGAGCTGTCTGCGCAAGCATCGGCCTTGATGGCTCATCAGCAACAATTGGATCGCCTCACCGATCTCACGGGGCAGCTCGTGCAAGCGCTGCAAGGCCTCCAGCTGACGCCACCGGCCACGCCACCACCCGCAACGCCGGCCGCCATCACGCCTGCCCCGGGGGCGCAGGCGTTCGCCGCTAGCCCGCGTTTGGCGTTCCCGGAGAAGTTTGACGGCTCTCCCGCTAAATGTAAGGGTTTCCTTTTGCAGTGCTCTCTTTTTGTCAGCCAGCAGCCACATTTATACCCTACTGATGAGGCTAAGATAGCGTTTGTGTGTTCACTGCTTTCTGGACGAGCTCTGGACTGGGCTACGGCAGTTTGGCGGTTGGATCAGCCCACCTTCCCGTCATTTTCTGCCTTCTTGCAACGCTTCAAGGAGGTGTTCCAGCCAAGCTCGGAGAACGGTGAGGCGGGTGAACAGATTATGGCGTTGAGGCAGGGCCGTAGGACCGCGGCGGATTATGCCTTAAGTTTTCGCACCCTCGCGGCCCAGAGCGGCTGGAATGACGGTCCCCTCAAGCTCCACTACAGGAAGGGGTTGAACGCCGAGTTACAGGTAGAGCTGGCCTGTCGGGATGAGGGATTACCATTGGAGCAGTACATCGATTTATCCATTCGAGTCGACAACATCATGCGTGCACGTAAGCCCAGCCGCCTCAATGTTGCCTTGCCATCGCCTGCATCAGCGATCGACGCGGGACCTGAGCCCATGCAGATCGGAGCCACCAAGTTGTCTGTGGAGGAACGGGAGAGGAGACTTCGGGGTAACCTGTGCCTCTACTGTGGTCAACCAGGGCACATCCGGGCCACCTGTCCCACACGACCACCACGTCAGCGAGCCGCGGTGAGTAACGAAGAACCCCCTTTAAGTCGATGTGAGATTCCGGTAAAGCTGGGCTTTGGGGATGTTACTATTTCGACCACCGCCCTCATTGATTCTGGAGCTGCTGGAAACTTCATTGATGCTGCATTTGTAGCTGCTAACCACATACCTGTTTCCTCTTGTTCTCCACATGTGACAGTGGCAGCCCTCGACGGACGACCATTAGGCACTGGCAGAATCCATCACACCACCACCGATCTCACTCTCCGCTTAGCCCCGGACCACCATGAAACCATCCGTCTCTTTGTGATTTCATCACCTCACTCACCCATCGTCCTGGGTTACCCCTGGCTCAATCTCCACGGACCCACCATCTCCTGGAGTCAACGCATCATCACCAGCTGGTCACCCTTCTGTCACACGCACTGCACTCAGCCCAGGAATTCGTCCTGCTCGTCCGCCGGCCTACCACCCTCAACCACCTCCATTCCCGCAGAATACCAAGACCTGCTCGAGGCCTTCAGCCAGCAGAAGGCTACCCAACTACCACCTCATCGCCCGGGTGACTGCGCCATAGACCTGGTACCTGGGGCAGCTCCCCCCAGGGGGCGCATCTTCCCCCTGTCACAGGCAGAATCAGCTGCCATGAACACATATATTCAGGAAGAACTGACTAAGGGGTTCATCAGACCTTCCACCTCCCCTGCCTCCGCAGGTTTTTTCTTCGTTAAGAAGAAGGATGGAGGCCTCCGTCCTTGTATCGACTATCGTGCCCTTAACGAACTTACCATCAAGTACCGCTACCCGCTCCCACTCGTCCCTTCGGCCCTGGAGCAGTTACGTTCAGCCAGGATCTTCACTAAACTGGACTTGAGGTCAGCCTACAACCTCATCAGGATCCGCTCCGGGGACGAGTGGAAGACGGCCTTCTCCACGACCAGCGGACACTACGAATACTTGGTAATGCCCTTCGGGCTAGCCAATAGTCCTTCCTACTTTCAGGCCTTCGTTAATGAAGTGTTCCGAGATATGCTCAACCGATGGGTAATCGTCTATATTGACGATATTCTCATATACTCCAGCTCCTACGCCGAACACATCACCCACGTCCGGGCTGTTCTACAACGCCTCATCTCTCATCAGCTTTACGCAAAAGAAGAAAAGTGTGAGTTCCATCTCGATAAGATCTCCTTCCTTGGATACATCATCAGCCCTGAGGGGGTGGCCATGGACGAACGCAAGGTCAACGCTGTCCTGAACTGGCCACGTCCGACCACTCTCAAAGAACTCCAACGGTTCCTCGGATTCTCAAACTTCTACCGACGTTTCATTCGAAATTTCAGTTCCGTGGCAGCACCGCTCACCGCCATGGTAAAGAGGGGAGCCTCACGCCTCACCTGGTCTCAATCGGCACTCCAGGCCTTCGATGAATTACGTCACCGCTTCACCACCGCACCCATTCTCCACCATCCCGACCCCGACAGTCCTTTTGTGGTGGAGGTGGACGCCTCAAGCACAGGAGTCGGGGCTGTGCTCTCCCAACGCCATGGAGAACCAGCCAAGATGTTCCCGTGTGCCTTCTTTTCACATAAACTGAGCCCCGCTGAAATTAACTATGACGTGGGTAATCGAGAACTACTAGCAATCAAATTAGCTCTAGAAGAATGGCGGCACTGGCTTGAGGGCTCCAAGCACCCCTTCACCGTCCTGACGGACCACAAGAACCTTGAATACCTCCGTTCGGCTAAGCTCCTGAATCATCGGCAGGCCCGCTGGGCATTATTCTTTTCAAGGTTTAATTTCTCCGTCACCTATAGGCCCGGCTCTCAGAACACCAAGGCCGACGCCCTCTCACGCCTCCACGAGCCCGAACCCCCATGTGACAACCCAGAACCCATACTACCTCCCTCCTTGATCTTAGCACCTGTGACCTGGGACCTCATGACCGAAATCTCAGAAGCCCAAGTACAAGATCCTACACCCGCGGAATGTCCACCTAACCTGGTCTATGTCCCTCTAGCTCTCCGTCCACGGGTGCTCACCGAAGTACATCACATCCCCAGCTCAGGTCACCCCGGGATAGAGGCCACGCTGCAGCTGTTGAATAATCGATTTTGGTGGCCAGGTCAACGCTCCGACACCATCCAATTCATCAACAAATGCACCACTTGTAACATATCCAAGGTACCTCACCGCCTTCCCGCTGGACTGCTGCAGCCCTTGCCCGCGCCACAACGCCCATGGTCTCATATCGCCGTCGACTTCGTCACGGATCTTCCCCCCTCGAACGGTTATACCACTATCCTGTCCATAATCGACCGTTTCTCAAAGGCCTGCCGCTTCATCCCATTAGCCAAACTCCCCACGGCCATGGAGACCGCAGAGTTACTGTGCAACTGGGTTTTCCGACTTTACGGCCTCCCAGAAGACATCGTTTCGGACCGCGGGCCTCAATTCTCCTCACGTCTCTGGTCAAGCTTCTTCAGCCTCCTTGGAGTTAACGTGAGTTTGACTTCAGGATATCATCCCCAGGCTAATGGTCAAGTAGAGAGGTTAAACCAGGAGTTGACCCGCTTCCTCCGCACCTATTGTCATGACCAACAGAACACCTGGAGTCGATATCTCTTCTGGGCTGAATACGCCCAGAACTCCCTGCGCAAACCCTCCACTCAACTCACCCCGTTCCAGTGCATCCTAGGCTTCCAGCCCCCTCTCTTTCCCTGGTCAGGGGAACCCTCCAACCTACCCGCGGTCAACTCCTGGTTTCAGCAGAGTGAGAGGACTTGGAACCAGGCCCACGTCCATCTTCAGAGCGCCATCCGTCGCACTAGAGTGCAAGCCGACCGAAGACGTCGTCCTAACCCTCCCTACGAGCCCGGGCAATGGGTGTGGCTCTCTACCCGGGACCTGCGCCTTCGTCTGCCTTGCAGAAAGTTAAGCCCCAGGTACGTGGGTCCGTTTCAAATCATTAGACAAATTACACCAGTTTCATTCAGATTAAGACTGCCGTCTGAATACCGTATCTCACCCACTTTTCATGTTTCCCTGTTAAAGCCCGCTGACAGTCCGGAAAGGGGAGAGATCCTAGATGAGACCGCCTCCCAGGGACCTCCCCCCATCATCATCGACGGCGAGGAGGTCTATCAAGTCAGAGCCATCCTGGACTCTCGGCGCCGGCGAGGTCACCTCCAATATCTGGTCGATTGGGAGGGGTTCGGCCCAGAAGAAAGATCCTGGGTCCCTGCCACAGACATTCTCGACCCCTCCCTCACCGTCGACTTCCACTCATCTCATCCGGATCGACCAGCTCCCCGTGGAAGAGGTAGACCCCGGCGCCGGCCTCCTCCTCGCGCCAGGAGTCGCTCGCAGGGGGGGGGCTCTGTCACCACCGCGGTCTCTGTGGCTCCCTCTAACCACTGTCAGCGGGAACCCTCCCCGGAGTTCTAACACTACATTTCCCATCATACCGTACCTGGGGCGCCCACTTCCGGTTCCGGGTCGCTCGTAGTGCTTCCTCTCTGGCGGCCATTTTAGGCTGCCGGCCGGAGACGCTCTCTGCGAAGTTTGGTTAGCTTGACTATCATCCTGAGCGTTTTCATTTCTAGTGTTTTTCCCGTTGCCGATTGGACTGTGTATTCTCGTGTTTTGATTTATTGCTGCCTGCCCCGACCTTCTGCCTGGACTTTCGTTTATTCTTCGGATTACCCTTATTGCACAGATTGCTGGTGATTAACTCTGCCTGTTTGACTTCGAGTTTGCCAATAAACGTATCGCAAATGGATCCCACGCCTCCCGAGCAGTCACTGACCACACCTACATGTTCCAAACAAATTTCAGATTAAATTGCTACATTGTCAAACACACAGCCCCCATCATATATCAATATCACTTACGCCTACATCTTCAGGTGTCGCCGCCATTCCGTTAACTGAATGACTGAACTCCGTCAGATACTTTGACTCCGTGCTTCCTGTAATGAGAGCTGTCAATCAAGGTACAAGGATGTCCCTGTGGGTGTGATTACGATGAAAGTGACCAATCATAAGAGAGTCAGTGCCCTCCTTGGTTTCCGCCCCCAAATTGTCAAAAATCATCTAGACTCGAGGGAGCAGAAATCAGCTGAGCGAGGAGAAATCCACTGCGCGAGCAAAACAGCACTCCGCGAGCAGAAGCCCGCTGCGCGCGAGCAGGATTCCACTGTACAAGCAGAGTTAACCTATGAGAGTATGCCAGGCGCTCGCGCGCAGCTGCCTGTACACCTCTCGGTTGTTGAATTTGTGCGCGAGTACTTTTATCATGCCAGCTGAAGGTTCATTTTTGCGCGTGTGAAATAACATAATGTGCTCGTGAGCATGTCTTACACGCTCATAACTTTTGACTAAAAAATAACGCCATACCCCTCCCTCCCAGCCACATGAAGCCAGAAGTCCCGGCAGCGCTGCGTGTTCAGCTCCTCTGCCTGCACCTCCAGCACCATGCAGCCCATAGATAAAGAAGCAGCTCCTCTAATATATACTAATAATCTAACACTCTACTACAGTAGTCTATATATCATACATCCATACCTATCCACATTTATACTTTTCCACATTCATACCTAAAAGCTTTCTTATTTCTTATATTATATTCTATATATTAATCCTGTACTATCTAAGAATCTGAACAATGCATTCATAGTATTATGGCCCGAATCTGAGTTTAATATACTTTCTAATGATAACTCTTTCCTCTCTGTCCTCCATACCACTTCTTGAAACAACTCCCTTTCCTCTTCATACTTCCTACAGTTAGTAACTACATGCTCAACTGTTTCATCTTGACCGCACCACTCACACAATCCTGTTGGATGTTTAAATACTAGTTGAAGTGTTTTATTCAGACCTGTGTGCCCAATTCTTAATCTTGAGATTATCATTTCCTCTCTCCTTGTTTTTCCCCTACTCATTCCTTTTCCAACTTTCCTTTGTATTGCATATAAATGCCTCCCCTTAGTCTCATAATCCCAGTACTGTTGCCATCTCTGCATCACTTTCTCTTTTATTACAGACTTAATTTCACTTATACTATGAGCTAATAATCTGACATCTACTGCTACCACCTCCACCCTAATTCATCCCTAACACATCCCTGCATTCCATCCTATCACATATAGCACAACTGTACATACCACCTAGTTATTTGTCAATTTATTTTTTACAAATTATAATTATTATATTCTATTTTATTTTTGGTCTATTTATATTCTATTTATGTTCTATGTGTATTTTTCTTATTCTCTTATTTTTATTGTCTGTGCGTTGTTGTCTCTGTGTACTGGAAGCTAATAACACTGAAACAAATTCCTTGTATGCGCAAGCATACTTGGCAATAAAGCTCTTTCTGATTCTGATTCGGCAATAAAGCTCTTTCTGATTCAATTTCCACTCTCTCATCCTCTACTGCCTGCTTAGCCAACTTATCAACCTCTTCATTACCCTTTATTCCCACATGAGCTGGAACCCACATGAATTGTATATTTATTCTCCTTTGCTGCAGAAAAAAAAGATTTTGAAGAATTTCCATAACTAAATCTGGTCTTGTTTTTGATCGATGATTGCTAATACTCACTAATGCTGAACTTGAGTCAGAACAAATAACCGCCTCTCGTATTTCGATTTCTTTGATCATCTGTACTGCTAACAGAATAGCCATCATTTCACCAGTATATACTGCCAACTGATCAGTAATTCTCACCTTTTTCTTCATCTGAATCTTTGGGATATATACTGCTACTCCTACTCGTCCTCCACTTCTGGAAGCATCAGTGAATATAAGAGTATTATTTCCATACTTAATATTTATATATTCTCTTGCTCTAATTACTTCCATTGCCTTATCTCCATCTTTTTCCCTCAACTCCAATAAAGTTAAATCTACTTTTGGACATGGTATAATCCACAAAGGGATATGCGGATGAATGACTCTTGCCAAGCACTTATATTCATATAAACCCATCTCACTTATTAATCCTGTGACAGTCGAACCAAAACTCTTATACCTTATCAGCCCTTGCTCCCAACAGCTCTCTATTACCTTTTCTGTTGGGTGCACAGAATCCTGAGTCTTAAGGTTCGACCAATACACTGCCATCAGCTGCTGTCTTCTGATATCAAGTGGCATTTCATTTGCTTCTACCTGCAGAGATGCAATTGGAGTTGTTATAAATGCACCACAACAGATTCTCAGTGCCTGCGCTTGAATTCTATCCAGTTTAACTAAATGACATTTAGCAGCTAACCCATATGCTATGCTTCCATAATCTAAAACAGATCTAATCATTGCTATATAGACTGTTTTTAACGCCCTTCTATCAGCTCCCCATTCCTGACCCGCCATACATTTCATTATATTTAGAACCCTCTTACATTTATTTACTATCTTGTCTATATGCTCTTTCCATGATAATTTGGAATCCAGCTACATTCCTACCCTTACAAAAATGTCCAGTGGTAATCCTGTGGTACTGCAACAGTACAACATAAATTTACCACACAACAAATGAGCATAGCTAAATATGACAGGATTACCACAGCACTTTCTGTTGTACAGTATCCCAAGAATTTACCATTAAATGCCATATGTGGTTTTTCTGTTGTTCTTTTGTGGTAATACCAACACAAGCTAAATATGACAGGATTACCATAGCACTTTTCTGCTCTACAGTATCACAAGAATTTACCATTAGATGGCATATGTTGTTTTTCTGTTGTTTTAAGCAGAGATAATTATGATAGAATTACTACAGCACGTTTTGTTGTACACTATTGTAACGCCAAGCCAGCAGAGGGAGCTCTCACCCTAGGACTGCCTGCACGCTCCCTCTGCTGCTTCTACTGCTACTTCCTGTTTGGCTCTATATAAAGACTGGCCATGTGCTCAATACTTCGCGAAGTATTGCCAGTTTAACCTGCCTTACTGAGCGTTTGTCAATTACTCTGTTGGATTACCTGTTGCTGTCTTGCTTTGTTTCTGGTTTTTGAGTTTACGGATTACCCCTGTCGGATTTGGTTGCTGTTTTGGACTGACTTCGCGGCATTTGACCCACTGCCTGTGTTATCACTCTGCTGTTTGGATTACGTTTATGTTTTGGACTGCTTTTCCGGTTATTGACCCTCTGCCCGTTTCATCGTGTATGTTTGCTGTTGTTTTTAATAAACTTCTGCAATTGGATTCCAACACCGCCTCAGCGTCCACGTTACAGAATACTTCGCCTCCCATGAATCCAGCGGAAGTTACCCGGCCAACCATGAACCCAGCAGATCGTCTCGTCCGACTCCGACAGGGAAACCGTTCCATAGAGGACTACGTGACTGACTTTTGTGAACTATGCTACCAGGTAGACTTCAATGACACCTTTCTTTTGGACATTTTCCGTTTTGGTTTAGATAAAAACATATCCCGTTTTCTGCCACGCAATACCCCACAATGGACTCTCGAAAGTTATATCGACCTCGCACTCCAATTAAGCGGCTCACCTTTTACTGTCGGGATTGCGGACGAGGGACCCCGCAATCCCGCAGTAACCACCACACCACAACCAGCTCACGTCATATCAAACAAACCAGAGACCCTTCGCACCCCAACCTTCTTGTCCGGTATTGTCACCATCGTACCAGAACCCCCTCAAACCAAGTCTGCTAACGTCACATCTGCCAGACCACAACCGGTTCAAGTCATACCTGCCAAGTCAAGGCCTGTTGAAGTCACGTCCACCAAGCCACAGCCTGCTCGTGTCACATCTACCAAGCCAAGGCCTGTTCAAGTCACGTCCACCAAGCCACAGCCTGCTCGAGTCATGTCTGCCAAGCCAAAGCCTGCTCACGCCATGTCCACCAAGCCACAGCCTGCTCACGCCACGCCTGCCGCTCCAGGGCCTGCTCACGCCACGCCTGCCGCTCCAGGGCCTGCTCACGCCATGCCTACTATTCAAAGACCTGCTCATGCCATTTCTGCCTGTCCAGAGTCTGCACCTGTCATGGCTACCCTCCTACAACCAGCTCAGAAGATGGCTGCTATCTCCAAGCCAGTCCACAAGATGGCCGCCATTCCAGAGCCAGTCCACAAGATGGCCGCCATCCCCAAACCTGTTCACAAGATGGCCGCCATTCCAGAGCCAGTTCACAAGATGGCCGCCATCCCAGAGCCACTCCACAAGATGGTCGCTGTCTCCAAGTCACGCTACATGATGACCCACGTGCTGGACTCATCCCTAATGGCTGTATGGGCAGCTAAGATGGCGCTCCCTCATGTCACGGCAGCTACCCCTGATTCAAGTCAAGCTGCAGAGCCAAGTCAAGCTGCAGAGCCATCTTCAGAGTCAGGTCAAGTTGCAGCTGTGTCTCCTGTGTCAAGTCAAGCTACAGCTGCTGCTCCAAAGTCCAAAGCTTCCAAGTCCAGTCAAGCTCCAGGGTCAAGTCAAGCTCCAGGGTCAAGTCAAGCTCCAAGGTCAAATCAAGCTCCAAGGTCAAGTCAAGCTACAGCTGCTGCTCCAAAGTCCAACCAGGCTTTCAAGTCCAGTCAAGCTCCAGGGTCAAGTCAAGCTACAGAGCCCGGCCAAGCTTCAGAGCCCGGTCAAGCTTCAGAGCCCGGTCAAGCAACAGAGTCAAGTCAAGCAACAGAGTCAAGTCAAGCCAAAACTACTGTTCTCCCTGAATCAAGCCACGTTACAGCTGTTCTCCATGAATCAAGCCAAGATACAGCTGTTGTGCTCCATGAGTCAAGCCAAGATACAGCTGTTGTTCTCCATGAGTCAAGCCAAGATACAGCTGTAGTCCTCCATGAATCAAGCCAAGATACAGCTGTTGTTCCCCACGAGTCAAGCCAAGTCACAGCTGTGCCCCACGAGTCAAGCCAAGTCACAGCTGTTCCCCACGAGTCAAGTCACGTTACAGCTGTCGTTCCTGAGTCAAGCCATGTCGTTCCTGAGTCAAGCCATGTCGTTCCTGAGTCAAGCCATGTCGTTCCTGAGTCAAGCCATGTCGTTCCTGAGTCAAGCCATGTCGTTCCTGAGCCAAGCCATGTCGTTCCTGAGCCAAACCAAGTTGCAGCAGATCTTCACGAGTCAAGTCAAATTGCTGCTGTCTTCCCTGAGCCAAGCCACACCACAATTGATCTCCATGAGCCAAATCAAGTGGCGACTGTCGTCCATGAGCCAAGCCAAGCCACGGTTGTTCTTCATGAGCCAAGTCAAGTTGCTGCCGTTGTTCCTGAACCAGGCCAAGCCACAGTTGATCTTCATGAACCAGGTCAGGCCACGACAGGCCTCCCTGAGTCCAATCCAGTCACGGCAGACTTCCCTGAGTCAAGTCCGGCCACGGCAGGCCTCCCTGAGTCAAGGCAAGAAATTATTGTCCTACCAAAACCTCACCAGGTCCCCTTTAACCTTCTCAAACCACCTCAAATCTCAGCTGAAACCGCAGAGCCCACGCTCCCAAGCCACGCAGAGCCCACGCTCCCAAGCCACGCAGAGCCCACGCTCCCAAGCCACGCAGAGCCCACATTCGCAAGCCATAAGTCCATAACATCCACACCCTCAAGGTCATCAGACAACCCACTATTTACTGTGCTGCCTGTAATGGCCGTAGCCATTTTCAGTGTGTGGGCTGCACACTGTGTTCCAGAGGCCTCGCCTGTCCATGAGTCTGCTCCAGAAGCCTCGTCAGTCCACGAGTCTGCTCCAAAGGCCTCGTCTGTCCACGAGTCTATGCCAGAAGCCTCTCTAGTCTCTCTCTAGTTTGCGCCAATACCTCCTGAGGTGTCAGCATGCTCTGTAGAACCTCCTAAGGAGGTGGCGTCCAATAATGAACTCACTGCCACGTCTGACCACGAGTCTGCTCCAATGCCCCCGGAGGTGGTGGCTCCGGCTGCAGAACCTCCTATGGGGGCGGTGTCCTCATATGAACTCTCTGCCCATCATGTCACAGCCAAGAAGGCCTATCATGAACTCACTGCCCGCCATGTCACGGTCAAGAAGACCTATCATGAACTCTCTGCCTGTCAAGTCACTGCCAAGGAGGCCCATCACGAACCCTCTGCCTGTCCTGTCACGGCCATGAAGGCCATTTATAACTTCCCTGCCACACCTGCCCAAGAACCTGCGCCCACGCCCCCAGAGGTGTCAGCGCAAGCTGTAGATCCTCCCATGGGGGCGGCGTCCCATGATGAACTCTCTGCCTGTCATGCCATGGCCAAGGAAATCACGCATGAACACACCGCTCTGCTATGCATGTCATTAGTCCCACTGTGGATATCTCTGCTCTTGTTTGTTCTGCCTGTTCTGCCTGCCCTGCAATGGCTCCCTGTTATGCCTGCTCTGCCTGCCTCGCCATGGCTTCTTGTCCTCCCTGCTCTGCCTGCCTCGCCATGGCTCCCTGCTCTACCTGCTCTGCCTGCCCCACCATGGCTTCCTACTCTACCATTGCTCCACGGCCCAGGCCCTCCAGTGTCTCACGGTCTGCTACTGCTCCACGGCCCAGGTTCTCCAAGGTTCCACTGTCTGCTATTGCTCCACGGCCCAGGCCCTTCAGTGTTTCACGGTCTGCTATTGCTCCACGGCCCAGGACCTCCTGTGTTCCACTGTCTGCCACAGCTCCACGGCCCAGGTCCTCCAAGGTTCCACTGTCTGCCACAGCTCCACGGCCCTGGTCCTCCAAGGTTCCACTGTCTGTCACGGCTCCACGGCCCTGGTCCTCCAAGGTTCCACTGTCTGCCACAGCTCCACAGTCCAGGTCCTCCAGTGCTTCACTGTCTGCCACTGCTCCATGGTCCAGGTCCTCCAGTGCTTCACTGTCTGCCACTGCTCCATGGTCCAGGTCCTCCAGTGCTTCACTGTCTGTCCCTGCTCCACGATCCAGGCCCACCTGCTCTACATGGACCTGGCCCTCCATCCCACCCCCTGTTTTGCCTCTGTTCCCCCACCCACCTGGACTGTTGTTGTTGTTTTGAGCGCCAGGAGTCGCTCCTAGGGGGGGGGGATTCTGTAACGCCAAGCCAGCAGAGGGAGCTCTCACCCTAGGACTGCCTGCACGCTCCCTCTGCTGCTTCTACTGCTACTTCCTGTTTGGCTCTATATAAAGACTGGCCATGTGCTCAATACTTCGCGAAGTATTGCCAGTTTAACCTGCCTTACCGAGCGTTTGTCAATTACTCTGTTGGATTACCTGTTGCTGTCTTGCTTTGTTTCTGGTTTTTGAGTTTACGGATTACCCCTGTCGGATTTGGTTGCTGTTTTGGACTGACTTCGCGGCATTTGACCCACTGCCTGTGTTATCACTCTGCTGTTTGGATTACGTTTATGTTTTGGACTGCTTTTCCGGTTATTGACCCTCTGCCCGTTTCATCGTGTATGTTTGCTGTTGTTTTTAATAAACTTCTGCAATTGGATTCCAACACCGCCTCAGCGTCCACGTTACAACTATCATATATCCTATAGTACTTTACCTTCTTGGGCTCATTTATAAAATGCTTATAACATGTGTACACCTCTCTTCCATCTGTAAAATCTGTAAATTGCAAGTGATTATGAAAATGTATGCAGCTAAATGGTTTCAGATTACCACTTTAAAACGACATCAACGTCAAAATTATTTACTTTAGAATAGCAAGCGGCAAGAATGGCTTAAATTTCCAAAAACCTGCTGCACACAATAATCAAAAGTGCATACATCTGTTTTCATGTTAAAGACCATTTTTACAAATATTAATGTTGCTGTGGACTTAAGTGTACACACATTGTAAGATCAAATCTGTGCATGTACACACTTTATATATACGTATATATTTTCAGACAGAATAACACGGCGGATATCGCATTTTGCATAAGATAAAAAAAAAACGGCCTTTTTAATACTGACCAGATACAATACTGATTTTGGCAGAAACTCAATTTTGAAAAAAAAAAAAAAAAAGGTCGTTTATCGCGTTTTGGAAGCAAACTCTTCATATATTACTCGATGACATTTCAAAGCAGCAGGTGGCGGTAACGAGCTTCGCGCGCTGGTTTACCAATCATGCGCCAAAACTAACGCCATAGGAGAGGCCCCGGCGGGAATCGACTCTTGAGGAAAACGCTGACTGAATCTGTAGCAGGTTGGATCTGTGCTCTTAACTTTTCGACGACAATCATCACTGGTCTCAAAGTAAGTGTTTAATACATATTTTAAATGTGTTTTAAGAAGGCTTTTGAAAAAAAAATGTGGCCGTTTCAAGTCTTCTTATGGAGTAACTGTAAGACTTGCCATGGTATACTGTAAACACGGTTATATTCGGTGCAAGGAGGAATACTGCTATGAAATTGTATGCCGTTTTAAAGGGGAAATATGAATTAAACTTACATGGCAGCGGTTGTACATCTATTAATGTGCTGACGAATAAAATTAAATACCATATAGTCACCGGAAGCTCGTGTTGTACGTGTATGAGAGCGCAAATATGAGCGACGAGTGAACGGTCTTTACTTGAAAGAGATATTTGAGGCGAAACTGCTAGAAAATGAACGTTTTATATAACGTTTCTCAAATAATGTTAAACAACGTCAATTTTAGTTTGGTCCAGTTAATGTATAATGTCTTTTTGTCTCGTGTTTATCAGAACAGAAACGTGTAACTTTAGCAGCAGCTTCTCTTCTATTTACTCTGTCATTTAGAAGGCGGGAGTTCCGTTACTAGAGCGTTGCAGTTTTTACTACATTACAGTAACATTCACAGTAACAGGAGTGAAACGTAAAAGTGGCACATCCATTTGTAAATTGAATTGAAAACGGTCTGTTTTGATGTTTGATACTGCAAATAGGTATTTCTTAGTTTAATTCATTTATTATTCTATATATATCACGCTGGTGTTTGTAGTGCAGATATAGTTTTACCCTAGATTGCCTGTAGTAGCTATTGAAGCAGAAGTCCATGTTGTAAAATTAGGATGGATATATATATAAATTTGTGGCAGGTCTACATAGTAATGAACTGTACTGTAAGTATAAGGAATTCAGATTGAATGGTTTAGATGGAGGATTAAACTTTGACATTTTCTTTTCTTTCAGGTTAGGAGCCAGCATGATTTGGCAGTGTAAGTTGTGTCACATGATCCTTCAGAAATCATTCTAATATACTTTTTTTTTTTTTTTAATAATGTTAATAAAGTTTCAGCTTTGCTCCACAGCAGTAAATTACATTTTCAAATGTATTTTACAAACAGTTTAAACAGTTATTTTGAAACTTTTTGACACTATTAGTGTTTTTACTGTATTTTCGAGCACATAAATGCAGCCTTGGTGAGCTGAAGAGTCTTCTTTATGAACATTTACAAATTGTAATGTTTACAAACTAGACAAGTTCTGTATATCATTATGTGAGTGATGTAGTAAATAATGTTCAGTTTCTTACACAGACCAATTGTTTCGTTTCAGAAGACCTCACTACATCGCCAAGCACCAGTGGACCGCCAAGGGTGTTAGTGACCAAGGGATCATGGGTCTTTAGTGTTCCACTAAAGAAAGTAAGTTTCTAACTTTTATTTAAGGAACTAAGCTTTTTTTAGGCTTTGAGTTTGTATTATTGGTTTCTGGGTGTTTAAGTTTAATGTACAATGATCATGTACAGTTTTGCTCATAAGTTTACATAACCCTTGCAGAATATGCAAAATGTTAGTTTTATAAAAATATAGTTTTATAAAATTTTATAAAAAATAATAGAGATCATGAAAATTGCATGTTATTTTTTTTATTTAGTACTGACCTGAATATTTCACAAAACAGATGTTTATTTAAACTCCACAGGACCAAATAATGACTAAATTTATAAAAATGACTCCATGAATATGCAAACAAGAAAAATGTACACATTCAAAACATTCCTGTTCAAAAGTTTACACCTCATGCATTGTGTTGCCTACTATTACAAAAGGTGAAAACATTTACTGATACTTATGTATGAGTCCCTCAATTGTTCTCATTGTTAAATAGATGGATCTCAAAATCATACAGTCACATTTGGAAAGTGTACAAATATGTAGAAGATACTGTAAAACCAAATAATGTGCAGGAGCTGGAGGATTTTTCTGAAGAACAGCAGGCAGATGAACTGCTCAGGACAAACAAGGAACTTAAGATAAAAGATAAAAAAGATAAAAACAGTCGTGAATCATCCAGGAAATGACACGCAGTGTTGAGATTCAAGGGTATGTAAACTTTTGAACTTGGTCATTTAAATTAGATATTATTTTGTCTAGTGGAGTATATAAAAAATCTGTAGCGTTCAATCATTTATTCCTAATCCTACCCTATACCTAAATTTAACAACTAATTTAGTAACTATTAATAAGCAGCAAATTAGGAATTTATTGAGGGAAAAGTTGTAGTTAATAGTGAATAAGTTTACCCTATTTTAAAGTGTTACCGTAAATGTATGAGCACAAGTATATATGACATTTTCATCAGCATTCAAAATGGGATTTGTCTGTTTTATTAATATGAAGTGGGCCATTTTTCTTTAAATGTTCTGCATAGCAAACTGTTATCATTACATTTGTACTACTTAAACTTTTTAACACAGCACTTGCTCAGATTTGTGATCATGTGTTATAAGGATCTAATTCCTTACCTTGCTTTCTGACCTAAACAAATTTAACATGACTGAAATGATTACTAAAATGATTAGTTCACTTCCAGAATCACAGTTTACTGATAATTTACTCACCCTATGTCATCCAGAATGTTCATGTCTTTCTTTCTTCAGTCAAAAAGAAATTAATGTTTTTGAGGAAACATTCCAGGATTTTTCTCCATACAGTGGATTTTAATGGTGGTCAGCGGACTGAAGATTAAAAATGCAGTTTAAATGCAGCTTTAAGACCCAGATGAGTCCTCTGCAATCTGACTTTGCTGCAACATGGAACCTTTGCATTATTGACACACTATTGTCCTATTTAATACTGTAAAGTTACTTTGACACAACCTGTTGTGTAAATAACACACTGTATAAATAAACATGATATTAGACTTGATATTGGTTAGTTGGTTATTAATTTCTGTTTGTATCTCTCTCTTTTTTTATTCAGGAGGAGTCTGATGAACCAGATCTTGGAGATGTTCCGGGGATAGTTTGCTAGATCTCTTCCACTAGCATGCTATTATTACAGCTTCAAGTGAGAGTGCTTTTGCTCAGACCCCTGTAGAACCAGGCCTGGGCTTGGCCAACCGCTCCAAACTACAACACAGCTGACATCAGGGATTCTCATCTTTTGAATGAGTGACACTTGTTTGCACAATTACTGTCTGCTCTAATTTTTTGGCATTATATATGCACCCAGCCTTATCACTAACAGCAGTTATTGAATGTAAACCTGTAAAAAGAAATAATTTTGTAAAGTGTTTGCATTTTGTCATTTTACTGTTGCTGCTGTCTTGTCCTTTTCAGTTTGAAGCCAGATATCATTGTACACACTACCTTTACACGTTTGCCTTGATATTACACATTTACTTAACACTTGTTAGTGATGAGGCTGGGCAATTTAGGGCAAAAAAACTTTGGTTTTAAAAGGTTAAAAAGACTTGTATTTAATTTATCAAGATGTATCAAAGTACATGTGCATTTGATATTTGTTAATGAAATGCTTTTGCATTTTGAGGTTGTAAAAGTTTTGTGGTATTGTGGAAAATGTTTAAACTCTACAGTGTGTAGAAACTAGAGTTGAGGATAAAGCACTTTTGCCGAGTATGAGTATCATACGAGTAATACGAGTCAATATCTGTGCTCGGATTGAATAAAAATTCTCATTGGGTAGTTTACTGTGTCTGCGTTCTGTGATAGGCTAGTCACAGCGCCCCTCCCCTACACACATACAGATTTATTGTGTTGCTGTGTCCCGCTCTGCTCACACACACACAGAACACTGAGAAGAGAAGAGAACAGCGCGCTCTCTCTCTGTTCTCTCCCTCAGTCACTCAGGTTTGCGGGGGTTTTTTTGTTAACGTTTAGGGTTTCTTCAGCTTCAGGTTTGTTTTTTACTTTGGTTTGTTTGTAGTACTTACTTTTTAACCAGTAGAGTTTTGGTAAACGTGGGGTTTGTTCAGACGTGGTGCTTGGTAAAAGCGACTCGCGTCTCTGCCTGTCGGAGAATTTTTTTTCTTTTTTAAACCGTCAGCTGGCTCTGACCAGTTTTTTTTACTTCACGCACTGAGTGTCTGACACTTTCTTTCTGTATTTCATAAATAAATAAGTAAATAAATAAAGTAGTGGTATTACAAATTAATTCATTACATTTTACTTCATAATTGCAACCGCATGTGTTGTATTCATTGTTGCAAAACTTGTTCTGTATATAGTTCGTTTGTTATCATGATCAAAACCACTGATCTGAAGCTCAATGCTGATGCTGTCCTGTAAATAGTTTTCTAATCAGCAATAAATATAACAATTTCTGATCAACCCATATCAATTGCATGCTTAAAATAACATACCGGTTAAAGCCCCGCCCATTTCAAGACAACATGACCCACTTCCAGGTTAAATCCCACCCACTTCCGGGTTAGGCCCCGCCCACTCCGAGTACAGATACAGACTAGATAAAAAAGTTCATCAAGACAAACTTTAAGCTGGCTTGAGAAAGCCGGACCAGAAAGTTTTAAAAAGTTTGCAAAATTGTAAACCGTTTAAGAAGTTTGAAAAGTTTAAAAAGTTTAAAAAGTTTTAAAAGTTTAAGAAGTTTAAGAAGTTTATGAAGTTTTAAAAAGTTTAAAGTTTGAATTCAGTCTGTCAGAAAGCTAGACAGATAAATAGATAGATAGATAACAAGTGTTTCTAGTATGATTAGCAAGTTATTAGCATGTTTCCAGCATGATTAGCAAAGTTGCTAGCATGTTTCTAGCATGATTAGCAAGTTGCTAGCGTGTTTCTAGCATGATTAGCATGTTTTCTAGCATGATTAGGAAATCGCTAGCATGTTTCTAGCATGATTAGCAAGTCGCTAGCATGTTTCTAGCATGATTAGGAAATCGCTAGCATGTTTCTAGCATGATTAGCAAGTTGCTAGCATGTTTCTAACATGATTAGCAAAGTTGATAGCATGTTTCTAGCATGATTAGCATGTTTCTAGCATGATTAGCAAGTCGCTAGCATGTTTCTAGCATGATTAGCAAGTTGCTAGCATGTTTCTAACATGATTAGCAAAGTTGATAGCATGTTTCTAGCATGATTAGCAAGTCGCTAGCATGTTTCTAGCATGATTAGCAAGTTGCTAGCATGTTTCTAACATGATTAGCAAAGTCGCTAGCATGTTTCTAGCATGATTAGCAAGTTGCTAGCATGTTTCTAGCATGTTTCTAGCATGATTAGCAAGTCGCTAGCATGTTTCTACCCAGATAGCACACGTACGTCTGGCCGACGTCGGCCCGTGAGCAGAACGTCGGCCTCATAAACTATAAGATCTAATAAGGATCCGCCAGGTATAGGCCAGTGTGCTCTATTTCGCCAGCTCATCAAAGGTCGGCCCATGAGTTTGCTCACGACCGAAGGCCGATGCCGCTCTTTTCTGTTTGAATGTGGACGGTTATTCGTCTCTTAGCAACCCACCAGAGAGAAGGCGACTCATCCGGGACATCTGTGGCGTTCAGGTAAGTTTTCGCTTGAGTTAAATTGGGAAAAAAAGTCTTATTTTGTGAATTACGTGTTATTTAGTAACTAGTAAGCGCTCGGTGCACTGTAGTACAGGGAAAAAGGCTTTGCAGCGAGCCCTGTTTGATTTTGACTCATTTACAACTAATGTTAACTTGTTTAGCTGCTTAGCTAACGGTAACAGCGTCTCTACAGTGAGCTATTGTTGCGGTTCCTTTTCGAAATAAATGAGTTTTAAAGTCATTATTGGATAATGATTGAATGAGACTGTGAATTGTTCATGTAATGTTTTAATTTTAGACGTTTACTTATGTAAAAACTGTGTGACTTTGACGTTTTAAGGAGTTGCCATGGAAACGGAGCGGCAACACGACACCTGACAGGAAAACTCGGTCTCTCGCTGATGTTGTCACTGCTTTTAGGTAAGTTACGTGCTTTAAATTATACAAATGTTACATAAAACTGTTCCTGACTCCTTTCTTACTTGTAATTGACAGGTTTCTGTCGAATATTTACTTTATAGAAATGGTTTAATGTCTTCGACAAAGTCCGTTATCATCTCACAGGCGAGGTAGGCTAACGTTAGAGATTGAGCTCTTGTTTATGAAACGTTGGCCTTTTAATCAAATCTTCTCGTGTGTATATAG
>NW_026129593.1:0-44718 GCF_022985175.1 Labeo rohita | reverse complement strand
TTGGCAGAAGAAGCAAAATTAGACCTGGAAAACCATTTATGTATCGAAGAATTGGTGGATGCAGTACAAAGTATGAGTAGTGGAAAGGCACCGGGGCCTGACGGCTTGCCAGTTGAGATTTATAAAACCTTTTCTAAAAGATTAATGCCCCATCTTCTTGAAATGTATACTGAATCATATGAAACAGGAATCTTGCCCCCCTCATTAAGATCAGCACTAATTACTCTTGTGTTAAAACCGGGCAAATCTCCAACAGACAGAGCATCTTATCGGCCTATCTCACTCATGTCCTGTGATACTAAAATATTATGTAAAGCTTTAGCTAAAAGGATTGAAATTCATATACCAAAAGTAATAATGGACGATCAGAATGGATTTGTTCTCGGCAGACAGGCCTTTAATAATACTCGTAGAGTTCTAAATGTCTTATGTAAAAAGCAAAATGCTAAAGATCATGCAATTCTGTCTTTAGATGCTAAAAAAGCGTTTGACAGAATTGAGTGGAATTACTTGTTTGAGACGCTTAAACGCTTTGGATTAGGAACAAAATATTTAAATTGGCTTAAACTTTTATACAATGAACCAATAGCTCAAGTCATAACAAATAATAATATTTCAAAACTATTTAATCTGGCCAGAGGTACAAGGAAAGGGTGCCCATTATCACCTTTATTGTTTTTATTTGCAATTGAACCCTTGGCCATGACTATTAGAAGAAACCCAGACGTAAAGGGTATGAAGATACGAGAGAGGGATCATCGCATATCTCTGTTTGCGGATGACATTGTTCTATTTCTAACCAATCTGAAGGACTCCATTCCCACACTTACAAATATTATGGAAAAATTTGGAAGATTTTCAGGCTATAAAGTCAATAATAGTAAAAGTATTCTATTATTATTAAATTATCAAGAGAGAAAAGCCCACTTGAGTCATATACACTTTACCAGTGATTCTGGTGGTTTCACATATTTAGGGATTAAAATAACAGCTAACATAGATGATATAGTCCCCTCTAATTATGACCCTTTACTGAAGGGAGTTATAGAATCTTTAGACAAATGGAGTACAATGCCCATTTCCATAGCAGGACGTATAAGTATAATTAAAATGTCGATCTTGCCTATATTTCTATACCTTTTTCAATCTATCCCTCTTCCACTACCCAATACTTTACTTTCTACCCTTAAAAAAGCCTTTACCAGGTTCATATGGAATAATAAACAACCTCGGCTACGTCTGTCCCTCCTCTACCTACCATACGATCGAGGAGGCTTCAAGTACCAAACATAAAACTATACTACTGGGCGGCACAGCTCCGAACAGCTATGTTTTACTTCTCCACAGACCACCCATCCTGGGTTGATATTGAGAAAGAAGAATTGCCACTCCCCTTACAATCATATATATACTCTGCAGAAGTTCAAATACTTAAAAAGTCCACCCTTAATCCCTTTCTTAGAAATACCCTATCAGTTTGGCATGAGGCCCATTCTTTTTTGAAAGAGACAATATCTATCTCTTCCTTCTCACCAATATGGGGCAATAACTATTTTATACCTGGAAGAAATGACATGGGGTTTAAAAACTTGCAGTTGAAAGGATTATGTATGGTAAAAAAAATATATGAAGGAGGTACACTCATGACCTTCCAGCAGTTAGTTATAAAATATGATCTTCCACAAAAACATTTTTTTAAATACCTTCAAATTAGAAGTTATATATATTCAAGAATTAAAACCTATTCGGAACCCCAACTCTCTATATTAGAACAAATTACTTTAAATCACATGAACAATAGAGGAATGGTGTCCTTGTTTTATAAGACATTACTGGCTGGACTAAAAGAAGGCTCCCAATCATATCTTTCAGCATGGAAAAGAGATTTACAGGTGGATATCACTGTTGAGGAATGGGAGCGTGCCTGTCTTTCGGCTCAAACCCAATCTATCAATACTAGGTGTAGAATACTACAATACAAATGGATGATGAGGACATATATTACCCCTGTTAAACCACATAGGATTAATTCTAACATTCCGGATACGTGTACAAAATGCAAGGATGAAACGGGGGATGAAAGGAGGTTCTTGGTGTGGTTTGTGAAATGACCGGTGAAAATATTCCTATGGAACCAAAGCTGTGTTTATTGCAGTGAATTCAGTTACACTTTATTTTTACCTGGACATGACTGATTAATTGAATAAATAACATGAACTGCAGCAATAACAGTGTTTTAACATAATGATGAACTACACAGACAGATGATTCTGTGTGAAGATGTATGACAGCAAAATATGGATAAAACACATCAAAGAGACAAATGTTGTATTCTGATGTAGACAAATAAAGTACTACAACACAATTCACATTTGATCATTAAAGAAAATCAAATGCACAGTACCTTGAGTGAATCCAGACTGGATGAAGGACGTCAACACTACAAGCAGAAGAAACACAGATATGAAACATTTCCATTCATTCAACAATCAAATCACACACTGAAATGTCTAAAGTAAATGTAATGTACACTTTATGTATAAAAGACTTACACATGCAAACACATTACAAGTAAATATTAAAGTTAATGTGGTTAATGTTTCACACCACTGATTCTTCACTGGAACAAAACAAACTATAGAAGTCCAAACCACATTAGCTCAAAGTGTTTGAGAAACACACACCCTCACTTCCTGTTTGACGCTGACAAGTCGACTTAATTGTGACTTTATAGTGGCCAAAACAATTTGAACACTTAGAGTGTTTTCAGAAAATATTTTAAATGAACCAAACCTAGTTTAGTTAAAGTCTGCATGAACCAGAAGTTGCTACTGACTTTATTTCAGAATAGTGACGTATTTACAACTGAAACAGAATATTGAATATAGGGCTGGTTTTATTTTAGTGCTCCTCCTCTCTGTCTCTCACTCATGACAACAGAACAGTTTGAAGACTGTAAAGGATGTTCAGCACAATCTGTCAAACTGACGTCATCAGAGAAGGAATGACATTACAGAGCAGAAGAAAATGTTCAGATTTGGATTAAAAGATTAAAAGATTTTTTTTTTTTTTTTTTTTTTTTTTAACTTAACTTGCACAGATTAATTGTTCACCTCAATGTAATGTGTTAACTAAGTAAATAAAATAAAATAATAAAAAAATGTGCTAAAAAAAATAAATTAAAAATAAATAAAGTCAATTTTGATTTCATTAGGACATTAAAGTGAACCAAAAAGGAAACTAGCTGTGAATGACCTCAGTGCTTTTGATGTTTGCAATGTAAATGGAACCAAGTTAAAACAAGTGGCATTTAAGAAATGTGGCACAAGCACAGTTTACAAAACATTTCACAAAACATTAAGTCATGAAACAAAAATGAAACAAAAATGTTGTTGAACAGCAAAGACACTTTCTGATTGTCAATCATTAGTGGAACATGTTTATATGTTAATGTGATGAACTACAGCTGTGCTTTTTCTGCAAAGAACGTGAGAACAGACTTCACACATGCGCTAAAAATGACACTGAGACAAACTGGATAAAAATAATTGAAAAAGTGTCTCAGAAAACAGAAGTTAGTTCAGAGAAAAGCTTGAGCATCATTTGTTGGTGGATGTCACTTATATTTGATATATTGTGATTAATGCAATGACATTTAGACATTGGTAAGTGTGACTGTCATAGTGCCGCTACAACCACTGCCACCTTGGATCTTAAAACTGCTGCCACCAGAGTTTGGTTGGCTAGTTTCTGTACCGTTTGACTGAAATTGTAACGTGTACTTTTGCCGTAGGGCCTGAGACGAGAACGAAAGAGTGGAATGCAAAGTAAATCATTAAAGTCCCAGTGCTTTTATTCATGACAGCTGTCTCGTCACTCGTGCTCCAACCACATTTCAAAATAAACAAAAATAAGTCAACAAAATTTCCAAAATAAACTATACAAAACATAAAAAGAAAACATGCTGAGAGCAGCAAAATAAGGCCTAGGCACTATAAAATACAAGGCCTTGGGCCTCCCGTGGCCCGACCAGCCTCTACACCCAGAAACCCTCCCCTATATATTCAACCTTTGCAGCGTACAAACCATTAACAGGGGTATTATGACAGATGACAGATAACAGTTCAACAACAGTATTAAAACACATTCAAACCACACATTCTGATAATCAAGGCTAGAATATAATCATCAAAATGCTTGCCCAATTAAATCATAAACAAACAAAAAAAAAATAAAATCAATAAACAATATGACCCTGTAACTGATGTTCACATGATGATAAACCAGTTCATCATCACAGTGATTTAAGCATCCAAACTATTTTAAAAATGTATTTATCATTCATGTATTTATTATTATTATTATTATTATTTTATTTATTTTGGTCAGTTTTTTTTGAGTCTCTAATGGAGAATCTATTTAAAGATACAATATCATACAACACCAAACCTGGTATTAACACAAATATACTCTGATTTAATTGAACTACCTAAAATAAGAAGAACTAGCAAAAGCACATGTCCACAGGGCCTCCATCTTTCACAAAATAAGAGCACAGATAAACAGATGAGATCTGAAACTCTGTATCTGATCCACACGTAACATATCATCACATTGAATCAATAAACAATACAATAAACACTGAAACCCTCCTACACACAGCACATCATTTATCTTCAGCTGAATACTGTATTAAAAACAGAATAACAAAACAGAAGATAGTGTAGAATATAATGAAATACTCACAGAGTATGAGAGGCAGTGCACTGGACCCCATACTGACACATTAATAGACTGTTTTAACAGTGCTGTGTGCACTAAATCAGACACTTCCTGAGTTTCACAGTTTAAGAAGAGATGAGGGAGGAGACAAAACTCTACACAGAAATACATGAAGAAACAGGAAGAAAAAGACATCCATTAAAGATATTTAGTCTTTTCGTGCATGCAAGTTACTAGAAAAGACAGAGAATGTCTGCAGTAGTTGTTCTCACACTGCATTATTTTCTTCATTCATGCTACCAGAGCCGCACACATTACAAACAGACCAGTTATAAAGTAAAACCATGAGGTGAATCCTAATGTAGGCCTACTTATGTAATTCCTGCTCTTATTTGAGTTATTCTCTCGTCTACAATTGCAGCGGCCCGGTTAATGACAACTAAACTGCTTTTACACAATGATTGATATAAAGAACAAGTAATACATTGTCTCTGTCATTAAATTCTGGCAATATCTGCACAATCACTTTGTTGTCATAGAAGTATTATTGCATCACCATATTTCACATGTAAGACTTTGCAACAACAATAACCCAAAATCAAAACCCAGTGTGATTTATAGAAATATATGAAGAAAAAAAAAACAAAACTAAATTAAGTTTAAGATATTTCACTTCTCTTTTGGTACATTCATACAATCAGAGACAAAATATAAACACCAACACATGTATAAATGACTTTTTTAAATTGCATATTGTCACACACAAGTAACACATACAGTCTATAAAATGATTTTGATTCAGATTGGATGGAGTGAAGATTCACCACAACAACATTTAAAATGTTTATTTCTTCTGTAAAAGGTTACATGACAGCACTTACTTCTTAGACCAGGAGACTCGGGTGTATCTTCAGCAGGATTCTTTATTGAGAATGTGCTGTTTGACGCTGCAGTCATTTATTTAGAGAGCAGTGCTTACAGGTCAAGACAAAGCAACCTTAAACAAAGTATGCAAAGGATGTTATTAGGAGTCTGACCAGTTTTTCATGCCCCAATCTAAACAACATAACTGTACCATACAGATACTTCATAGAGTTAAAAAGAAGTCCACACCATAAGTAGTTCTGGTCATAAACACTTGCCACAACTTCAAAGACTGGAGCAGGGCCACCAAAAACCATCAAAAGGTGATCGTCTCAGATACTGCGCTTGTTGAACTATCAATATGGAGAACAAGAACTGGCAGAAGCCTCTCTCTACACATTTTGTTTCACCAGTTGGTGCTATTGTTGCTTTACTGTCAAATAAAATATAAGAAAACAGAGACTCTAAAGTTTGACATTAGACAGGGTTTCTGAGAAGTGGAAGTAAATGAAAATGACATGCACATGTTGCTGTGAATCTTTTGCTCTTGTGGTCGTATTTTGAGGTTTATGAAACTAAAGAAGCAGAATAAGAATAACTATCTCCCCCACTCTTGTTAAAACCAGAGAGCAGAAACAGAGCAGAAGTCAAACCACGACCATCAGCTCAACTCTTTTATTAGGCCTCTTAACACTTCTGTCATTTTCTCACTACAAACAAATAACAATGTGTCCTTAGTGATGAGCTGAAAGAAGCCAGTGCAACAAGTAAAATGTGTTATTGCTGTAACTCTAAATGTTCATTTTCTACCTATGGCCTCAGAAAAATGAGGCCCACTATATAGAAACAACCCACAAAATGCTGTGACTTCCATTACAAGGTACATCTACAACCAAACCACATCACTGAGAGAAGCGTCTGCAGAACTTGCTTTGACTGTGAACTTTGATGCTATGATTATATTAGGGATGTTTCTGTTTTTATGATTATCAAATCTCTGCAAACATAAACAAATTATAATAAAGTATGCATCTTTTACTCTTAGATTTACTTTTGAGAATTTGATGTCTTGCATTGATTATCTCTGAATTGAACATATTTACCTGACTGATAATACATTGTTACATTTGAATTGATCCTGTTTACTCTGGAATGATTGACTCCAGTAGATCATGTTGTAACCTTGTTAACTCATATCTGCACCTGGTTAGTAACGGGCTAAAGTCAAGTTAAGATGGAGCATGGGGTACGCCAAATGTGATTTTACAGATCTGGCTAACACTTGCCGTTAGTTCAGTACGTCTACTGTGAAGGCCAAAAGGGAATTTCCATTTAGGTCAACTGGATGTTGTTCGACCAACCTAAATTTGGGTGGGTAATATTTCCCAAGCAAACATGGGAAACCATGGCATGACTCAGTTGGGTTACCTATATTAAGGGTATGTTAAGAGTTAGAAGTTGGTTAGGATAATAAGTGCATTCAATTAAACAACTACATATTTCTTTAAAAAATAATAACATACATAATTGAATAGCAAACGCTATTAAATAGTATGAGAAGCTATATATATATATAATAAATAAATAAAATAATACAAAAAATCTATAGAGTCCTAAAAATATGTTCCTGCAGCCTCCGGTTGTGCAGGAACACCATTCTCCGCCTAATGGTCTGGCCTAAATATACAAATGAGACGACACCCCCACCCACGCCCAGTCACTCTGGGCCATCAATTCCAGACGCCCAGATCAACCTGACCATCTTTCTGTCCCCTTACCTTTTCATCCTCTTTCTCCTCCTCTCTAACATTCTGAGCAATAAACTATTCATTAACATATTTGGTTGAGGTGTGGTCCTTGCTCATGAATGTAATATTTGAACAGAATATGAGTGGTGTGCTCGGATTAGACGTAAAGGGTGACCTTTAGTAGAACCGCCCATGATTGTGGTTTTACCTAGGTCCTTTAGTGAAATATATATCCGGGCTGATCTACGAGGAGACCCGAGGTGTGTGAGGAGCGTCTCGCTGCAGCCTGCGGTGGGCATGTTTTTTTGTTTGTTTTTTTTTTTCTCCTCTCAATATGCATTCTTGTCTTTTTTTTTTTTTTTTTTTTTTTATTGAGTCACTCAAATTCTGAATTTTACAGTAGCCAGGAGATAAACACAAAGAAAAGGAGATACAAAATTACATTGAACTGAATTAGGGAAAAAAAAAAAAAATAATAATAATAATAAAAAAAAAAAATAATGATAATAAAATAAATATATATAAAAAAATAAAATAAAGAAAAGAAAATTACATTAAAAATATGAAAATGTTTACATATATTAATACATTTAACAGCTTTCTTGTCTGTCAGACTACAAATAGATTTTAGGTATTGCCCAACTTCTGATTTCAAAATGAGAAACAATGGCCTATAATCGCCATACTTGCATTTATGTATACTAAACTTTGCCAGCAAAAGTAACAGATTAATCAAATAATATTCCTTCTGGAATGACGTAAGTGAAAATACCAAACAGAACATTTTCAAACAAAGTTGAAAGCTGGGCATGATATGATCTTTAACAAGCCTGCGGTGGACATCCAACCCGGCCCACATCCAAGTGCGACGTCACAAGCCAAATACTTGCCCGTGTCCAAATACGTCATATTCATTCATTTTGAAACAGGAAGGAGCATGAATAAGAAGATAATTCGTATTGTTTGCTAACCGCTAAAAAAGAAGTTGTTGTTTGCTGTGTGGATAAGTAAAAAATATATATTTGGTCTTTACCATAACTAAAAACACTGACAGCTTTTAAGAATGTGTGCGTCGTTGTGTTCATGTACATAAACAACAATTTGGCACGCTTAGCATGTGTTTTAAACTTCACACAAACATGTTATTACTAAGCTGTATAAAAAAAACTGCACGTTCATTCACCATCCATTTTATGTCGTCGTACGAACTATGAATCAGTGCACTTTGTCTGTGTGTATACATAAGTGTGTGTGTGTACTTGTTTTTGCTACATTGTGGGGACCAAATGTCCCCACAAGGATAGTAAAACCTGAAATTTTTGACATTGTGGGGACCGCCTTGTGGTCCCCATGGGTACAAAAGCTTATAAATCATACGGAATGAGATTTTTTGAGAAAGTAAAAATGCAGAAAGTTTTCTGTAAGGGTTAGGTTTAGGGGTAGGGTTAGGATAAGGGGATAGAAAATACAGCGTGGAGAGTATACAAACCATTGCGCCTATGGAGAGTCCCCACAAAGATAATAAACCAGACTGTGTCTGTGTGTATACACACAAATACATACATACATGTGTGAATAGATATATAGTGCACTATCTATTCTATCTATCTACGTCTTATGACATAAAGTGAATGCTGAATCAATGTGCAATTTTTTTTTTTTTTTTTTTTTTTTATATACCCTGACCCCCATACAATACAGTCATCTCACCCACTCAGACACACACACACTTCATCCCCCTCACACATATATACTTACCTGGCCCCCCACACAAAACACTCACATACATATGACATCTTTAATGATAAACACTGATCACAGTACCCATGCACAGTAAATTAGATGAGTAACCGCATCATTTCACTACGTCTTGCTGGATAATTCTGTGTATGTCACAAATTATCTTTGTATTCTTCTATATTAATGGAAAGATCACATAATGTTTGTCAATGTTTTTGTGCATTCTACACATTTTCAGTCCAAGCCTGATGCAGGGCAGTTCTGCCGGGTTGAGGGGTCCCTGCTGCAGTTTTACCAGTAAAAATGACTCATTACAATTTACTTGGAGGACCAGATAAACCGTGCAGTGGTGCATGAAGGTATGGTGAGAGCATTTCTCTAGATATTGATATAGATAAATAAATATATAAATCATACATATGTTTGTATGTAGAATGATGAGGTTGCCTAAATTCTGAGGTAAATACTTTTTTAGTGGACACATATACCTTCTCTGGAAACAGAGTCGCATCAAAGCAAGATGAAGCAAGAGATGTCTTTTTTTTATTCATCTTTGAGTATCTGAAGGAGCTGGACACATTCATATCAAATTGTCTTGATGAACAAGGCCTCATGTCATGTTCTGTGAATAATCTTTCAGAACAAGGAATCTCTCTGTGTAGCCTATGTATGTAGGTATGTGTACTGCATAACAGTATAACTGTATATAACTGTATGTATAACAAACTGTTTGTCTGATCATTCAACTGTTCAGACATGATATTTGGAACATATATTTTGTTAAACAATCAGTCAAAAGTTTTTGAACAGTAAGATTTTTAATGTTTTTTTTTGTTGTTGTTTGTTTGTTGATTAATTTGATCCAAAGTATAGCAAAAACAGTAACATTTTAAAATATTTTTACTATTTAAAATAACTTTTGAAACAGTTTTCTATATTTCTATTAAAATGTAATCCTTCAGAAATCATATATATTCTAATTTGCTGCTCAATATTATTATTGTTATTATTATTACTATTATTATTAACTTGATTTTTTCAGGGTTCTTTGATTAATAGAAAGTTCAGAAGAACAGCATTTATCTGAAATAGAAATGTCTTTATCATCACTTTTGTTCAATCTAAAGCATCCTTGCTAAATAAAAGTATTAATTTCTATAATCTATTAATTCTATAATAATGTATATATACACGCACACTGACTTCAAGCTTTTGAATGGTATAGTGTATATGTTACAAAAGCCTTATTATTTCAGATAAATGCTGATCTTTGGATCTTTCTATTCATCAAAGAATCCAGAAAAAATTTACTCAACTGCTTTAAATATTGATGATAACCAGAAATGTTTCTTGAGCAGCAAATCAGCATATTAGAATGATTTCTGAAGGATCAAGTGACAAAAGACTGTAATTATGTAATGAAGCTGAAAATTTAGCTTTGATCACAGAAATATATTACACTTTAAAATATATTCAAACAGAAGCTTAAATTTAGTGTTATTGTGGATCAAATAAATGCAGGCTTAGTGAGCAGAAGACTCTTAAACAAAAAACAAAAAAAAAAAACAAATCTAAAAATCTTACTGTTCAAAAACTTTTGGCTGGTAGTGTATATTTTTGTGACATTTTAAATTGAATTATTAATGTAAAATAATAAATATAAAATGCCCAAATAAGTAATGTATGTCTTTTTATTCATCTTTAAGTATGTGGAGGACCTGGACAAATTTCATATCAAGTTGTGATGAACAAGACCTGATGGTCAGTGTCATGTTTAAACTATCAAAGCAATCAACCTCTGTTTAGCCTATGTATGTGTAGCCTACTGCATATGGAGAACTGTTGATTTAAATGTCATTTAAATGTTAACACTTTATGATAAGTGGAACACTTTAAAAAAAAAATAATAATAATAACTGACAATTATACAATACCAACTTTTACAATAATTTTACATACTTTTACAATACCAAAATCGAACTGTCCCCTTTAAACATTACATTACATTTAAAATTCGCCTAAAATCGATCGTAATAAATGTGAATTTTTCTTATTACATAAATGAACAAGGTAAAGTTTAAAGGTTTTTATGAACAATTAGCCTAATGTAGTCAATGCAAGCGTATTACAGGCTGTCATGATGACGAAATCAGCTCTGTATATCAGACACATATAAATATATTAGATTTAAGCTGTGCCATTTTAGCCTAGACATCCTTTTTAGTTATTGCAGTCCTTGTACAAACGTAATAAGTTCGCAGTTAACCAACGTTTTGAGTATAATATGTTAATATATATATATATACCAAACAAAAAAAATGCGGGAAATCAAACAAAGGAACTGAAAGGGATGGTGGATGGTAATCGTCAAGCATGAGGCGATGGGAGGGATTACATTTTCAAGCCTCTGATTGGCTTTACTGTGGCCAATGAAATCATTCTGTGGGTTGGTGCATGGAGATACAGCAATCACAGACTGCCGTTTTCCCTTTTAAAATTAGCATAGGGCAGTACATAAAAGCCAATGTACTCTAAACCAAGGGCGTCGTTAGGGCTAATCGAGCCGAAAATGTTTTTGTATGGCCCTATGATTTGGCACAGAAGTTCGAATTAATTAATCAATAGTTCGTCATTAAACGAACGCGTTATGACGCGATATGGACTAGTATCCGTAAATAATATGCCGCAAAAGACTATTTAAATATGAATCCTGCATGTTCTGCGTGTCTTTTTATAAATGTCTTTTTATCGTTTTCTACACATGTAATACTGACACGTGTCACATTTCAGCGTCTGCCGTTTCACTAAATGAGGGCATAAATCTAGGGTCTACATTTTAATATTAAAAACAATATTAATAGTATAGTTATTAGCTAAAATTGTTTTATTTAATTTTATAAATGAGTCAATTTATACAATGTCTAAAATGTTATAAATAAGTCCGGGCTTCGGGACAATTTTCAGGTCATAGTTCAGACGCGGCCAGGCTTCGGGCCTGTTTTAGGCTTATCCTTATTTTTATATTTTATACATACACCAATTATGGTGATGAAAACAAATTTCTGCGCTGGTGGAAACAACACGAGACTTTACTTTCGCTTTCACTTTCGAGACCGACTCCGAAAGTGTTTAGTGTCTCCGCCAGCAGCAGCAAATTAGCGCAGCTGGAAGAGATCCGCTTTCAAGCGCACGCAATGGGCTGAAACGTCCCACACAGCTCCGGCAAACGTAATTATCCTTATAACGTGGTAGTTAGGAAGTTTAGTGGCTAAACGCAGCTAAATGCGGCTAAAGTAAACAAGACCGTCTTTCCACAGAGAGAAGAGAGGGGCGGGGTGAGCAGAGCTCATTTGCATTTAAAGGAACAACCCCTTAGAATGAGATGATTTTTGTAGAGCTCATTCTGACAAGGTAAAAAGGGTGTTGTTTTACAAAACCATTGAGAATTTTTAATCAAAGTACATTAGAGACTTTTCATTAAGACCCTAAAGAATCATATCAACTTGTGGAAATTGGGCATCCGATGACCCCTTTAATGCCCCCGGACCCACCTAGAAGGATCCAGGTTCAACCACTTGTGTCTAACAAAATCTTATGTGAGCATGATGTGAGCTCCCACCCACTACCACTAGCCCCTGATGTTTTGGCACCAGCCCCGGATGTTTTAAAATCCTAGAAACACCCTGCTCTAAACAACAAAAATTATTCAATTCTCAGAAGTTGTAAACGGGTAATCATGCCCGAACCAGCAAAATCTGCGCCCAAGAAAGGCTCAAAAAAGGCCGTCACCAAGACCGCCAGCAAGGGAGGAAAGAAGCGCAAGAGATCCAGGAAGGAGAGTTATGCTATCTACATGTACAAAGTTCTGAAGCAGGTTCATCCTGATACTGGAATTTCTTCCAAGGCGATGGGAATCATGAACTCGTTCGTCAACGACATCTTCGAGCGCATCGCCGGTGAATCGTCTCGTCTCGCTCACTACAACAAGCTCCACCATCACATCGAGAGAGATCCAGACCGCCGTGCGTCTGCTGCTGCCCGGTGAACTGGCCAAACACGCCGTGTCTGAGGGCACAAAGGCTGTGACCAAATACACCAGTTCAAAGTAAAGCTTTATCTGATCTGATCAGCAAAAGCTCTTTTAATAGCCAACTAAGTTGTCTTTAAAAAAAAACTCTTTTCTTCTCCTTTTTCAAAATTAACTTCTTTAATTCTTCTTCTTCTTCTTCTTATTATTATTATTAATATTAATTGTGAGTATTTGACATAAGAACAAATTAAAAAAAAAAATGTTTAGTTCCTTATTTAATATGTCAGGCTTTTATGGCTTATATAGTGTGTGTAATATTGAGAGTTTGAAGCTCAAATACTGATTTGGTGCAGATGTTGATGTTTTTGTGGAGAAGATAATGAGATTAAATAAAGAGATAAATATCAGTCACTCTACGTCTCCCAATGTCACGGTAAAATTATATTGCAAAAATATAATGCAATAAGGTTGTTGAGTAATTAACAAATAAACAAAATTGTGTTCAGATAAACATAAGTTGCTTCAGCCCAGGAAATGTTTGACCTGAAATATTTCTAACAATATAAAAGTTATTTTAGAATCAGGGAGATTTCACAACTATATATATATATATATATATATATATATATAAAAATCTCTCAGACAACAGAAGTCTAAACAAATTTGCTTATTATAAAAAGAGTATCATAAACAAAATGTTAAGATGTAATTTGACATTATTAGTATAATAACATTATTAGCTGTTAGTACTAAAAAAGTTGTTCAGTCTTGTTGATGAAGGTCTGTTTAATAAAGTGTCATAATGAACCTGTTCCTCAAATTTAGTACAATATTAATATATATCTGATATTAGTGATTTCTCAGTCTAAGCTTTTATTGAGAAACAGTTTTGTTTGTCCAATGTCTTTAAAATGCAACTTTTAATAGTTTGCAGTGAATTTGACTGACACACTAAGAAACTCTTTTTGGAGTAGGGGCCTTTTTGTGTGGGGTTTGCTTGTTCTCCATGTTTCAGTTTGGTTTCTCCCACACTCTGATATACAGCACAGGTGAATTAGAGACACTAAATTGTCTATATGAGTGTGAATGTGTGTCTGTTAGTCTTGCGATTGTTCAAAATACGTAGTTGTGTATGTTATGTTGTGTAACAACCCTGCACATGTCTTGCTAACCGGCTAAAGCACACTTGTGTAGTTCTGTTGTTCAGCTGTGGACCCACTGTAGTCTGACAGTTTGTGATTGATGCAGCTTGACTGTCTGTCTGTCTCATTAGTTGGAGTAATGATAAATGATGGTGCACAAAGCAGCTTTCACAGCGAATGCAGAAAGCGCTGTGCTATGAAACTCATTCGGTTCGATTTCTTTTGCCGCGCGAGGACGGCTTGTTTCTGCCTCGACCAAAGCGCACACGCAGCGGACAAAGTTCAAATGAGTTGTTCAAATGAACTTTTGTCGCTGTGCTCTGAAGGGCTGCACTGAACCCAGCGACCAGAGCAGCGCTTTCTGCGTTCGGTGTGAAAGCCACTTAATGCATTATACATTGTTGAAGTTTACAACATAGAGGTGTGCCCGGTTTGCTTACATAAACAAATTGCAAGCACTTTCCACGGTAGACCGTGCTAACTTTTCGATCAGCCACTTCAGCCGTTTCATCGTCAGACTCTGGCTGGAATTGTTGTGGTAAAATTGATGCCATCTTTTCTATGTATTGACAAGTATCCAGTGCTGTCAGTCAGTTATGACAATAGGCGTTTCGTTTTCCGACACGCTGTACGCAGTAGATCAATCATAAAGGACTGCGCCATCTGACCAATCACAGCAGTGAGGGCTCACGGAAAGGAGGGGTTTAGAGAGACTGATTCTTCGAACTGCTTCACACAAGTCGTTTATGCATCATTTAGAAATGGGGTAAAATTAAATCTATTTTTAGAGAAAATTGAAGTGTTTTTTGACCTTGCATACATGTAAACCTGTTTTGGGAGTCTATTAAAACAATATTAGCAACCTTTAAAATGGCATAATAGGGGCACTTTAACTCCGATAGGAAAGATGCATTAAACTCGCATAAATGTCCTTATGTACTTACAATCCACATGTAAAACTCTTCGAACACACTTATGAACTCATTTTGTGTACGTCCTTGCTTATCTTTCGCTGTTTATTTGCATATTTATTCATAGATTAAGACTCGAAAAAAAAAAAAAAAATCACACAAAATAACCAGCTCATCAAAACAAATTGCATTAATCTGCAACCCAATGTATAACAAAACCATCATGACTCATTTAATGTCATTTTAAGTGGTTAACAAACCATATTTTCCCTCACCTGTAGAAAAGTAAGAGAAACACATGTTGCCAGCTCTGACGATGTTTAATGAACTCTGACCCGAGCTGCATCAACATCTCAAAAACACCCTCTACAGGAAACACAAATAATGACAATTTCAGGATCAGCCCAAAAATACATTAGAGGTTCATTTTTTTCTTTTTTGTTGTTTCTATATTTTCACATTACACATTTATGATTTCGACCCTCTACACACACAATATTTATTTTCACAATTCAGTCTGACACTTTCTGTTTAGCTTTGACTACAGTTATTGGTTATGAACCATCTGTTGTAAATATTGATATATAACAGACAAAAAGACAGAGTAAAAGCATGTCTGTCAGTGAATGCGAATGATTTGTGGAAAAGACACTCAGAGGGAGAGAGACGGATCAGACAGAAGTTTTACCTCTTGCTCTGCAGCATTTGAACAGCAGTAGACAGCAGATACGGACAAGCTGCCAGAAGAAAACTGAGGATGTTGAAGACAGAAATCTGACCTGAACATGACACTGAAAAACAGAAACACAAGCACATTATTAAGCAACATCATAGAGCCCCTAAAGACTTTTAAAAAGTTTCTCGGGGAAACTCCCCCACAAAGTTTTGTGAGTAAACACAAAAGCACTGAAATATATGATCTCATCTATAATGTCCCCTTAGCTCTGTATTAAAGGAGAAGTCCACTTCCAGAACAAAAATTTACAGATAATGTACTCACCCCCCTTGTCATCCAAGATGTTCATGTCTTTCTTTCTTCAGTCGTAAACAAATTATGTTTTTTGAGGAAAACATTTCAGGATTTTTCTCCATATAATGGACTGATATGGTGCCCCGAGTTTGAACTTCCAAAATGCAGTTTAAATGCAGCTTCAAACGATCCCAAATGCGATTGTAAACAATTACAGCCGAAGAACAAGGGTCTTATCTAGTGAAATGATCGGTTATTTTCATTTAAAAAAAATACAATTTAAATACTTTTTAATCTCAAACACTCGTCTTGTCTTGCTCTGCCTGTGTATTCTGGTTTAAGACAGTTAGGGTATGTCGAAAAACTCCAATCGTATTTTCTCCCTCAACTTCAAAAATCATTTCAAAATCATCCTACATCGCTGCAGAAGTATCGACCCAGTCTTTGCAAAGTGAACATGCAAAGAAGATCAAACGCCCTCAACTAAAAAGGTAAAACAGCGATGATTTTGAAGTTGAAGTTTTGAAAAGTCTTGTCTTCAGTACAGACGACAGTAGGCGGCTGCAGTCAAGGCGAGTGGAAAAGAGCTGTAGAGAACAAAGCAGAAGTGAAACCAAAAACTATCAGCTCAACGCGACCACTTGCTCAACAGTTTTATTAGGCCTCTTAAATTGAAACCTGAAATTTCACCCAAAAAAGAAAATTTGCGGTTTTGCTAACCATGGTATTTGTAGTAAAACTGTGGTTATACAAATAGTAGAATGGTTACTTAGAGAACAGGACTTGGATCTGGAGAAGGTTTGCTCTGTGTAGAGCAGCAGAGACTACAAGCAAAACAACTATTAAATGAAAGTTGTACGTGGATGTTGTGAAGAAATGTCAGACATCCAGTTGAAGTGTGAAAAAACCAATGCAAAATGAACAACGCGGAACAAAGCAACAAATAAACGTCAAAGAACATGTGATCATCATGGGCTGCAGCATCCACCCCTCAAAGTTTCCAGCTTATGGTAAAACTCACAACAAAAGTAAAACAGCATCAATCACGTAGTTGTGTATGTTATGTTGTGTAACAACCCTGCACATGTCTTGCTAACCGGCTAAAGCACACTTGTGTAGTTCTGTTGTTCAGCTGTGGACCCACTGTAGTCTGACAGTTTGTGATTGATGCAGCTTGACTGTCTGTCTGTCTCATTAGTTGGAGTAATGATAAATGATGGTGCACAAAGCAGCTTTCACAGCGAATGCAGAAAGCGCTGTGCTATGAAACTCATTCGGTTCGATTTCTTTTGCCGCGCGAGGACGGCTTGTTTCTGCCTCGACCAAAAAGCACACGCAGCGGACAAAGTTCAAATGAGTTGTTCAAATGAACTTTGTCGCTGTGCTCTGAAGGGCTGCACTGAACCCAGCGACCAGAGCAGCGCTTTCTGCGTTCGGTGTGAAAGCCACTTAATGCATTATACATTGTTGAAGTTTACAACATAGAGGTGTGCCCGGTTTGCTTACATAAACAAATTGCAAGCACTTTCCACGGTAGACCGTGCTAACTTTTCGATCAGCCACTTCAGCCGTTTCATCGTCAGACTCTGGCTGGAATTGTTGTGGTAAAATTGATGCCATCTTTTCTATGTATTGACAAGTATCCAGTGCTGTCAGTCAGTTATGACAATAGGCGTTTCGTTTTCCGACACGCTGTACGCAGTAGATCAATCATAAAGGACTGCGCCATCTGACCAATCACAGCAGTGAGGGCTCACGGAAAGGAGGGGTTTAGAGAGACTGATTCTTCGAACTGCTTCACACAAGTCGTTTATGCATCATTTAGAAATGGGGTAAAATTAAATCTATTTTTAGAGAAAATTGAAGTGTTTTTTGACCTTGCATACATGTAAACCTGTTTTGGGAGTCTATTAAAACAATATTAGCAACCTTTAAAATGGCATAATAGGGGCACTTTAACTCCGATAGGAAAGATGCATTAAACTCGCATAAATGTCCTTATGTACTTACAATCCACATGTAAAACTCTTCGAACACACTTATGAACTCATTTTGTGTACGTCCTTGCTTATCTTTCGCTGTTTATTTGCATATTTATTCATAGATTAAGACTCGAAAAAAAAAAATCACACAAAATAACCAGCTCATCAAAACAAATTGCATTAATCTGCAACCCAATGTATAACAAAACCATCATGACTCATTTAATGTCATTTTAAGTGGTTAACAAACCATATTTTCCCTCACCTGTAGAAAAGTAAGAGAAACACATGTTGCCAGCTCTGACGATGTTTAATGAACTCTGACCCGAGCTGCATCAACATCTCAAAAACACCCTCTACAGGAAACACAAATAATGACAATTTCAGGATCAGCCCAAAAATACATTAGAGGTTCATTTTTTTCTTTTTTGTTGTTTCTATATTTTCACATTACACATTTATGATTTCGACCCTCTACACACACAATATTTATTTTCACAATTCAGTCTGACACTTTCTGTTTAGCTTTGACTACAGTTATTGGTTATGAACCATCTGTTGTAAATATTGATATATAACAGACAAAAAGACAGAGTAAAAGCATGTCTGTCAGTGAATGCGAATGATTTGTGGAAAAGACACTCAGAGGGAGAGAGACGGATCAGACAGAAGTTTTACCTCTTGCTCTGCAGCATTTGAACAGCAGTAGACAGCAGATACGGACAAGCTGCCAGAAGAAAACTGAGGATGTTGAAGACAGAAATCTGACCTGAACATGACACTGAAAAACAGAAACACAAGCACATTATTAAGCAACATCATAGAGCCCCTAAAGACTTTTAAAAAGTTTCTCGGGAAACTCCCCACAAAGTTTTGTGAGTAAACACAAAAGCACTGAAATATATGATCTCATCTATAATGTCCCCTTAGCTCTGTATTAAAGGAGAAGTCCACTTCCAGAACAAAAATTTACAGATAATGTACTCACCCCCTTGTCATCCAAGATGTTCATGTCTTTCTTTCTTCAGTCGTAAACAAATTATGTTTTTGAGGGAAAACATTTCAGGATTTTTCTCCATATAATGGACTGATATGGTGCCCCGAGTTTGAACTTCCAAAATGCAGTTTAAATGCAGCTTCAAACGATCCCAAATGCGATTGTAAACAATTACAGCCGAAGAACAAGGGTCTTATCTAGTGAAATGATCGGTTATTTTCATTTAAAAAAATACAATTTAAATACTTTTTAATCTCAAACACTCGTCTTGTCTTGCTCTGCCTGTGTATTCTGGTTTAAGACAGTTAGGGTATGTCGAAAAACTCCAATCGTATTTTCTCCCTCAACTTCAAAAATCATTTCAAAATCATCCTACATCGCTGCAGAAGTATCGACTTTTGAAGTTGAAGTTTTGAAAAGTCTTGTCTTCAGTATAGACGACAGTAGGCGGCTGCAGTCAAGGCGAGTGGAAAAGAGCTGTAGAGAACAAAGCAGAAGTGAAACCAGAAACTATCAGCTCAACACGACCACTTGCTCAACAGTTTTATTAGGCACTTTCATGTTTTGCTAACCATGGTTTTGTAGTAAAACTGTGGTTATACAAATAGTAGAATTCACAGGACTTGGATCTGGAGAAGGTTTGCTCTGTGTAGAGCAGTAGAGACTTATTAAATGAAAGTTGTACGTGGATGTTGTGAAGAAATGTCAGACATCCAGTTGAAGTGTGAAAAAACAATGCAAAATGAACAACGCGGAACAAAGCTGCAGCATCCACCCCTCAAAGTTTCCAGCTTATGGTAAAACTCACAACAAAAGTAAAACAGCATCAAACCAAGTTAATACAGTCACTGAGTGTGAACTTTATGAAGAATTTTATGTTGATGCGGTAGCAGAAAGTGGAAGTGTACAAAGAGAGTGTGGACTGTACCATGACAACATGTGATATTCTACTCGGAGCTGTGACTCTGTCCTCAGACTCAGAATTATGCTTTTCTATGGCAACTATCAACACCTAAACAGAGCCTGCGTTGGTCAGGTGGTACAAGTTGTAGCTCTCAGAAGACTCCCAGTTCACAAGTTGTAATTACGAGTTTGACGAGGACATGGACACTTTTTACAAGTTGTAATCTCGTAATTACAGGAATTCCGGTATGGCGTGAACATACCTTTAAATCCACAGGCTAATTGGAAGCACTCAGGTGTACAGAATGAGAATCAAACTAAACGAGAACAGGAACAAGACCAAATAAAAGCAGGGGCGGAAGCACAACAAAACAGGTCCAGAATCCTAACAGTTACAGTGTGTCCCGCTATTATTAAACTATGATATTCTAAGACATTAGCAATGTAATTTAGACCATTTATTCCATTTATTTAGTTTTAATGAGAATTCACAAGAAAAAGGTGAATAAAGACTGACAATCGATGTATATAAATCAGAATTCAGAAATTATTATTTCAAGAAATGTAAAGCATTTTGGCTCATTTATGTGTTTCGTGTTTTATGAGAGCTGTGTGTGGAGGGAGGCGAGTGTTTTTCTGAATGTCTGAATGTGTTTCATCTATTTGCTCACATTGTTTTGATACTCTGTAGTTGTGTGTTGCGATCAGTGCCGTCCCAAGCATGGTTGCGATGTTTATTGTCAAACTCCAAAATTACATTATTTTTAATTCTTAAATATACCATTATTTTATTTGAAAAAAAAAAAAATAAAAAAAAAAAAATAATGAATAAAAATAATAATAATAATTTTATTTTATTAACAAAATATTTTATCTTGTCTTGCTAACATTTTAAGCTGTTATATGGTCATGTTACAATGTATCCCACCTACGAGGCATGTTGTCACATTTCACTTCCATTCTTTTGGGATTAATAATGAAAAACGTATATGCTGTAATTATAAAACAAAGTGACATATTTGTAATAGACAAGTGTGAAATTAGTGTGGATAAAAAATTATACTCTGAACCCCACATGGATTTGCACAAACTGAGAAAGTCAAAAAGGTTTAGGTTGTGCCCTGCGCTCCCCTAACTGGATACTCTGGAGCAGATAGACCAGTTAAAGGAAAATGTGATGTGAAACTTAAGGATGAAATGCACATTCTGTCAGTTAGTGGAGCTGAAGGATTTAGTGGACACTTCAGGCATTTCACATGTGAAGAGATCATGACACAGTTTGCAGAGGCCAAACACTGCAGTAAATCAGATGCATCTTCATGATTTTGGCAGTTGAAGTTGGATGATTTCAGCTCAAATCTATGCACACAGCATACAGAAGATATTGTTTCTTACAGCTTCCATTTGAAATAGCTTTGAATCCTGAGGTGAATGATAAAACAGTACATATGATCTATGAACACATGGAAGGTGTTTTGAAGCACTCCAAACAATTATATATAGCATGTGTATGCTTATTCAAAAGAAGCCTAACATTAAAAAATGTTTATGTTCATGTTCATGTTATACAGAGGAATCTGCCTGGTCATCTGCTCTCATGTGAGTCTGACAGACAGCCTGCAGCAATACATGAACGTGAGTATCAATGCTGAAGTGATTATATTACATGAATACAAGCCTCTTGTTTCTAATTTTCGTTTGTCTCGTGTTGTTTTTAGGCATCGTTCATTGATTGTGTGTGGACAGTTGGTGGTGTTTCGCCTCCCTTGTCTTTTTGTTTTTTTCAAGGTCATAATCACTATAGACAAATAGTTAGAAGTGGCCAAATTGTCCCCCAGTATTGTGCATTCTCTGTTTGCTGTTGGATGACAAAAGGGTTTACAGTTGACGTTTTTAGGCTGGTCTGATTTATCAGTCTAACAATCAAAATGATTGAGATGACCAATCAAATCAAAGTAGGCGGGGTTTACTGTTCACAGAAGCGGAGCACAAATTCCAGCGTGAAGCGTCAGTTTATCAATGTAAGAGCAAGGTGTGATTAAAGTAGTGAAACATTTAATATTTGAGAACTGGCTTATGATAGAAATGTTAAACTGCCCACAGTAATATGCAGTGCTGCAAACTTTTTGACTTTAGTGTTGTTTAATGTAATTCCTAATAAGACAAACATTTTGCATTTCGACATATAAGCCATACAAACAAGTGAACATAAAGATTTTAAGATATTATTTGCAGTTATTTGATGAACCTTTAACATCCACTGAACCTTTCCATTGCACAAAAAAATCATTATAGTGGAAAAATAATCTTTAGATCATTAAAATGTTCATCAGGCTTAGAAAAGGCGGTTCTTTTAAGAACTGTTCCCTGAAAGCTGCTTTAGGAACCAAAAATGGTTCTTCTGTGGCGTCGCTGTGAGTGTATTCATTTTATTGGTCCTTGGGAATCCTTGAGAACCAAACCCATGACCTTGTCATTTAGTTCACTTTTAAGTACTAAATCATTTATAAAATGATTCATGTTTTCTCCAACCACTCTTTTTTTATCAGGGCTCTTGTCTTTTTTCATGTTTTTTTTTTTTTTTTTTTTTTTTTGAATGTGTAGATCAGTGGTTCTCAAACAGGGGTCACTAGGGGTCACTAGGGGGCCTCAGCGAACATGTATGTATTTTAAATATTCAGATTTTAATTGGTTTAGTTTAATTCCCCAAACTATCTGTCTTATAAAAACCATTTATTACAGTTTCCCACAAATTTTTTATTAACTCTCCTGTTTACACTCGGATAGTTCATTAAATTTAAAAATAAATAAAATATATAAAAAAAAAAATTTTTTTTTTTCAACATTTAAACAAAAAGCTTGATGTATTTAGTGCTATTAACATAGAACTACCTTTATCTATGGTTAAAATGACCCTATTTTAACAACTGTGAAAAGTAAAGTCCTGCAAAGAAAACATACAATTGTTTTTGTTTTTAATTAAATTTATTTAGCGAATATAAATCTCACACTTCATTAACTGTAGCAAGAAATAGCATATACTTTTTTTATATGAAAAACATGAAATATCTGAAAGTATATGATTGTAAAAAGAAGTATATATGAAAATATATTCATGCAACAAATATAATCTCATTCTGTCTTGTTGTCTTGGCAAAAACACATCAGGCATTATTTTATAAGACAATGAACACATTGTATTTAACTCTTATCAACAAAGTGCCCAATTAACATTTATTTAATTCTATTGATGCTGCACAGCAATTAATGTAATAATATTTCAGGCAGTTTCACTTGTGTTAAACATAAGAGCTCACTGGAGAAGATGTTTTATTATACAATATAGATACATTTGTGTGCTTACATGTGTGCAGATAATACGGTCAATATGTATCTCTAAAGTCTTTCAATCAAGCATGTGCATAAGCAGTTCACTCAGATTAATTTGTTAAGCAATGCAAGCGTTACTGTTTCTGCTGGTGTGAATCTCCTTTAACCGTCTGTTGTCTTCACTGCACTCACGGACCTTTAAACAGGATGAAGATGAAGCATTATGGAGGTGATGTGATTAACACAAACCTCTGATTTGAGCTCATTCTCCTGATGATTTACAGTTTTAAGATCCTCACAAGTAACTGAACTGAATCACTTAATGCAGATTTATAATGTAAAATAATCAATATATGCCACAATCTGCATGAACAAGTGTCAATTATGAGCTGCTTGTCAGTTATTGTAAAATTATTGTACAAATGTAACAGAATTCTTACGTGTTTTGTTCTTCTTCCTAATAGGTTGAGCATAAGTTGCATCACCAGCATCAGCACCTGAAGAACACAAAAGATAAATAACAATACAATAATAATACAATGTAAGAGTTTTATATTTCCTCAATAAGCCTTGTGACTTTAGGAATCATTCTGATCTGTTGAAAAAAATGGTGTGTGATGGTTAATTTTCTTTAAGGTTAGTGGTTTGAGTGTAATAGTGATGAAGCTCGACTCTGTGTTTCTCTCACCTCTGTCTGTGTTGTGCTTCAGTTCAGAGTAGAAAGTGTCTCCAGACTCACTGCTTTTCCCTGATAGAGAACAACAGACAGAGAATGAATTAACATAATATACATCTGCAACACTAATACCTGCTAATCCAGTGAACCACAAAGAAACCACAGAAGACTGTATTGATTTAAATGTATTAACATATTAAAAATGTATTTTAATATATTAAAAATATATTAATAAGTGTGAATATCATTTCCAGTCAACATAATTCTGAATTAAAATATTTATAGTCACATGATCTGTAACCTGTTGCTGTCAACATTTCAGATGATCTTATTTACCTCTGTGTTTGTCCTTAGATTTCATTTCCATCAGAAATCCACAAAATCCAGCACCTGTCATGAAAAACAGCAGGTTGGTTATGTGACTCTCTCGTCAGTCTGCTCTGTTTTATTTCTGATCTAAATGTGGGAATGCAGAATCAGTAAAATCAGGCAGATCTGATTGTTGTGATTGTTGATTGTTGTGCTACATTTCCAAAATTAAGTGAATTGGCTTTAACATTGCTGTTTATGATTGTAAAGGGTTTCTTTTTCTGATATTATAAAATAATTATATCTGAGGTAAATGAATATCATTCAGACGGTTGTGTTTAGATGCAGTTTGTTGTGTGTTTACCTTTGCCCTTGGTTTTCTTTTTGTCCTTGATATCGATCTGTGCATAAACCAGATCACTGGGTCCTGCAGTATCAATATCTAATACAGAACAGAAAAATAATTATTCAGAACATGCTAGAAATATTGTAATTTAGGAAAAACATGATCTCACCTTTGCTTTTGGATTTCTTTTCATTTCTTCTGACTTCTGAGTATGTCACATTATTTGGCTCTGTTGCGGTATCGTCTACAAAAATAATAATAATGATTAATTTATAATTAATTGTTAGAAAGAAATATACATTTGTATTTAATGAATTAGAAATGCTTTAATGAATGATGATTATATTGTAGTCAGAAGTGTAGTTAAGAGACTTTGTTTTAACCTTTGTCCTTTTTTTTCTTAACAGTGACCTCTGAATATGTGACGTCTGCCAATGGCTTCGGATCATCTTAAAAAAAAAAAACAAAAACAAACATGCCAATATGATTGAACAAATGATATTTGTTGATTTATGAATGATATGTGTTTAAATAAGGTTTAAGACTCAACCTTTGTCTCTCTTATTCATTTCAGTCACAACATCATAAATGTGAGCAGAACCTGCTGGACAGAAAACAAGCATTTGAGGATAAAAGTTAGAAAGCAAAGCAGTCTTGAAGATAAAAAAAAAATGATCTATAAAGCTTAAAGGGACAGTTCAAAAATATATTTTGAGGAATGCTGGTGACCAAACAACTTTTATTTGTTAACTGTTCCTTTAAATGATTAGTTATTGAGTCTGACCAGACTGTAGAGGAGAGTTTTCTGTTTGAGATTCTGCAGATTGATTTGGGTCTGATGTCTGGTTAATGTTACGCTGCTGATCTATAATAGAAACAAAGAGCATTATGGTCACTTAAGAGTATGTGCAGTGATTACAGTGACTCTTTAAGCTGTCATTTAGATCTTTTCATGAGCCTTTATTCAGAAAATGTATAATTTATTTTCTGCTGTCCAGTTTTATTAATAATACAAAATGTTATAAACTGCTCCACACCTTTGTTCTTCTTGTATCTCCACAGCAGCACCAGTGAGATGAAGATCAACAGGAAAACACTCAATCCCACAACCACACCAGTGACCAGAAGAGATGATGAAGCTGCTGAGACTGGAGAACATGACAAGAACTGTGTGTGATTGACATACTGTATGATAATATTACACATACATAAAGTCACTCATTATTCCCAGACCTCTGACTGAGATCCAGCTGTGGAGTGACTGTCCTCTCTCTGTTTTACAGTAGTAGAAACCCTCATGTGACTTTGAGACAGTAGTGATGCTCATCTCTCCTGTCGTCTGATTCTGGACGAGTGATTCGTCTTTATAGAAATCAGCTGTGAGGATCGAGGAGTTTATAGATCAATGTGACTACTATTTTTTTTTTTTTCTCCCAAAGAACTATGTAGCCCAGATTTGGTTTGTGGTAATGACAATATTAATATGGCTATTTTATATTAAAAATTGGCATGTTATCTTATCCACTACAATGTTTACATTTAAATACCTGCTCGTCTTTTTTATTTTCCCATTACAGAGTTTGCGTTTCACAGGTGGACGGGGTTTACTAGGGAGATCATAGCTGCCCGTGAAGAGAGAGAAAAAAGAACTGACAATCCGTCCTAGTTCTCCGGAATAAGATAATGCAAATCCAATATTAGGGATGACAGATCGTCGTTCTCTTCTGGGGATGCTTATCTAATGGTTTAAAGGAAATGGACAGTTGTTTTGATGAACCTATGTTTATTGACCGGGATAACCTCCTTGCCTATAAGAAAAGAAGGTGTCCCTGACACTTCAGGACCATGTGTATTCTTCGCTGTATTTCTTCTCGGCTGAGCTGCAAACTGTCTGTGCTTGCTGCCCTTCGTGCTCGTGGGTTCCCCGTCCCATCAGGTCGTGAGTACTTCTAAAAACATGCAAGACAATTCTTGTGTTTTGTTTGCTGTTAAAGTGAAGCGGCCAGTTGTCATTTTCTTGGCCTCCCCGCTCTCAAGCCCCGTCACAGGCCTGCAACGATTGGTTTTGTTTATATTCAGGACAGGGACCATATGTGTGAGTGTTGGGCCCACTTTATTTGACTATAAGGATTTCTACTGATTTCCAGTTTCAGTTTTGACTGGTATAAGGTGAATGTGGGTTCATATTTGAATTGTCTCATTGTGTATCAGACCTGGTTTAACTGGGTTTTAGTTTGTTGCACAAATTTATATTCCTTTAATCTCTATGGGATATTTGATTTTGCATTTAATAATTTCATTAAAATATATGTCCTTGCTCTAATTCCCATTTCTTTGTGTATGTGGATATTTGTGGGTATTTAGCAGAGATAATTGTTTCCGGTTAAGCTTAAATACATTGGTAATACACAAACATAACACCCATCAATTATTTTTATTTATTAGTATTTAAATTGAACACAACCCAGGGCCCCATTCCTGTGTGACATTTACCAAAGTAGTTCAGTTACATCCCATAACCATCATAGGAACAGAGGGTTACAACTACTAAGAACTACTATATAAGAACTACATATACATGTTCATAATTAATGTCAATAATGCAAAATGTATAATTAATTCAAAAGTGAAGATCATGGTAACCCACTAGTAATGACTGGAGTATTACCAGATACTTCAGAAGGAATTGCTAATTATTTGGATCCGTAAGTGAAGATCATGATAACTCCTTAGTAATAACTAATGTCATTAAAAACTATTGAGGTTTTTGTAAGGTTCTGGATAGTCATACTTCTGATGGCTTTAGTAACACTTTATACGTTACTAGTGGGTTACCATGATCTTCACTTTAGCATATAGATCCAAATAATTAGTAATTCCTTTAGAAGGATGTAGTAATTAAGTCAGTACTATCCAAAACCTTTCATATACCTCAATAGCTTACAATGATTTCAGTCATTACTAGAAAGTTATCATGATCTTCACTTTAGAATAAGGATCTAAACAATTAGTAATTCCTTCTGAAGTATTTGGTATTACCGGAGTTATTGTAAAGCACTAGGCGGTAATGTTTATATACAATTTAAAGACAATTGTAAGCCAACCAGTAGCCGACTACGCCACCTGGATTTTAATACTGAGATCCAGGACTCAGTTTTATTCTTTTCACCAATTTTAGTTCAATAAAATTTAACCTCACTGAGGGCAAGGCACCAACACAGACACCCAAGAGATAGATCTCATTACAACACTTTATTTTCATACAAATAAGAAAGTAAAAACAGCATAGAGAAGGAATGGTTTACAAGAAATTGGCAGTCCATAAGCGGTCTTTAACCAGTCCGTGTACTGACTTTCTGGACAGCAGCAACAGTCAGTTTAGTCCCACCGCAACAAGTACTCCACGTGCCTCATCACTAAAAGAATAAGAGAATACTGCCAGTATCTACAGCCTACTTCACACACAAACACACTACTACAATTCTCTTGTGCACACGATAAGCCACAATCCACTCCAACCCAGTGTCACAGCACACAAAAAAGGAGAAAAAGATTTAAATACCTATAGGCGAAGATATTGGCAATACATTTGTTACAGTCTCTAGTCACAACATTTAGCGATGTTAGATCAACACAGATCTTCGTCTGTTAAAAAGGCCAAATACTAAAAGGGTACTCACAATATGACCGGGCAGCTATCTGCTGCCCAGTCCCGTTAGAATCCCGCGTTATACATGTAACACTCTCTGCCGGCGTCCTGCTCACCGCACCTCGGCTCGCTCGTGCTCCAAACCGCACCTTCAAGCTCGGCGTCTCGTCTGTTACAGCCACTACCGCGGCACTCAAGCTCACTCAGCTTGTAGCGTTTCGTCTGTTACCAACACTACCACAGCCTCCGCCCGCGGCGATTCGTCTGTGGTCGCCACTGCCACGATAATCACTCGCTCCGTGTCGTGTGTTGTCGCCACTGCACTCTCACATCGATATTCACTAGGCCATACACCCCGTCCCACGTTGCCTCCAGAGACGAGCTCTAATCACGCCAACACCTGGCAATACAGCTCCACCGGCTAAACACACGTGAATGAAAGAAATCCCCACAAGCTTCACGATGGTACACTCTTAAAGAGCAACAGTCTCCGCCCAGTCATAAACAGCGTATCAGAGTCTGGTATGACTAATCTATTAAACACTTTTCAAAACAAAATACACAAAACAGCATATAAAAAAAAAACACATTCATATAAAATGAATAAACATTTTACATAATTTAATCCCCTAACATCATTACTAGTGGGTTACCATGATCTTTGCTTCAGAATTAATTATGCATTTTGCATTATTTACATTAATTATGAACATGCATATAGTAGCTCTTAGTAGTTCTCTGGGAGATATAAAAAATAGTAGTTACTGTTTAGCTAATAGTGAACTACCACTTTCAACTGAGCACTATTATTTACTGATTTGTTAATCAGAGTTTCTTGTTAGTCAATAATAGTTACTAGAATGTTAATAGTGCATTAGTCATTTGTTCCTGTGTAGTTATTCACTAATGATGGATCTGTATTCTAAAGTGTTACCAACTCATCTGTATTGAGTCTCTTTCGAGTGCCTTCATGAATATTAGCTGTGATCATAGTGACAGTGACTAAAATAAATATTGAAGATAGAATGCAGCTGAAATTGACCTCAGTCCTTGTGGTGTTCACAATATAATGGACTCAAAAATTAAGTTAAAACCCGGTTCTTTTCACACAAAAATGGTTCTCTTCAGCACTTAAGTGATACCAGACCCTTTCTTGTTCACACCACAACTTCATAAGAACTCAAACCTCTGCAGCTTTCTGAGCAGCAGTGAAATGCTGGAGTTGAACCTAGTGGACAGTGAAGTGGGTGAGGAAGAGCATCCTTTTTTTCCTCAGTTAAGATAGTATTAAAATGTTTCTTTGCTATAACTTTGGGAAAAGTTACTTTTAAAAGTATTGTATTACAATATTGTGTTACTCCCTAAAAGTAACTAATTACGTTACTTACTTTTTATAGGAATTAATGCGTTAAGTTTACTTTTGTGTTACTTTTTAAATCTGGGCAGGGCTTGCTTGTTTGTTTTTAATATAAGTTCTATCTTTGGCAAATGTAAAAGTTCAACACTCTAGCTGTGTCCAAAATCGTTCACTCATTCACTCATTCACTAATTCCTATATAGTGTATGGTAGTTGAGAAGTGAACGAATTCGGACGATGACGTATACACTGCGCGTGAGACTTGCAAAAACATCTTCATCACATATACTTTTAAATTACATGTACCTGATTTTAGAAAATAATAATACAGTTTTTCTCGATTGTTAAAGCACTATACCCAGTCTTTTGAACTAAAATTTCAAAACCATAATGCCATTTTTCAAAAAGCACACCCATTTCCCTGAACTATAAACACTATCCCCCTGCTTTAACACATGAGTCAGATTTGGTGAACTGTTACTGCAAAACTCTACACACAAATCCCTACATTTCTCAGTGCTTACACCATGTGGTCATTTAGAAAGCACTAGCATTCAATATTGTTCACTCAAGTCTGCAAAGTTTGAGCTCAATTAGCACACAATTACCCAAGTGGAAACACTAGGAGTCAAAATTTATCACACACCAATCAGAACCTTCGATGGAGATAAAAGGGCCAAAGTCAGCTTACAGTTTGGTGCATTTCTCAGATCAGAAATGAAATTCCCAGAACTAGTTTGTTCAACCTCCACATCATCTAGTCACTTGTGCACATCAGAAAATGTTTCTAATTGTTTTTTAAGAAGTTGCGTTTGCTTTGGTACATTTATGCAACTGATTATGCAACTGATTTGTCTGCTGTTTCCTACATTATCAGTTCCTATTGTCATGTTGCTATAGTCTTACCCCTCAAAACATCAAGTCATTAGCTCATTGTATATGTCTTTGCAGTAAATGCTAAATTTTTTATCCAGTTGTCATAAACTGTCAAGCATATTCTAATTTCTATTAGACTTTTTGTAAATTTGCCATGAATCAACATCTCATGAACCTTCAGTTGTAAAGCATATATATAGACAGAGGACAAATTCTGACAGTGGTCTTTCTAATTTATATTTCCTCCTTTGCCCATATTTCCTTTTTCTTTTCTATTTCACAATGACTTTGTAATGTATTTATATTTTATTTTATTTTATTTTATTTATGTTGATTTTTATTTTATTATTATTATTATTTTTTGTCAGACCACTAGTAAAAGTGTAACTGTAAATCCTATGCAGTCTTTTTCAATCAATATCCCGCATACAGTAATATGCAGTTTTGAAGACGAAGAGTAGAAGGTGAAAGAGGAAGAGGAGGAGAAGAAGGAGGAGGACGACGACAACAACATGGTAGAGAAATAGGAAGAGCAAGGACAAGAAAACAAGCAGTCTCATATATTTTAGTTGATGCGTGCCAGGGTTGGATCAGGCATGCAAGAGGATTTTACCGCCGCTGCCTGTCCAGGGCCAATTTAGTCTGTGATGTTGAGGTTGTTTGGCCTGTCCCAGACCAAAGACAGGATGCTGGGGCAGAATAATTATTTTTGTTGTTGTTTGCTGTTTTGTGCTGTACTCTACAGTACAATAAATTAAGGATTAAAACACTTGCAAATGCATACATTTGTTGTGTTCATCATGTGATTTTTTTTTTCCAAGCAACACTTATTACCAGTTTTTGTAGTATTGTTTTGAATTGATCTCATCAGTGTGTAAAACTGTGTTGTAGTGTGTGTGTTTTTGAGGGTTTGTGTTTCATGTCTGAGAGCAAAGTTTTTTTTTTTAGCAAGATTGAGTTGTTTTGAGTGGAGAGCTTCATTTTGACCTGAATATAGTAAGTTCGGAGAATTGAGTTAGAAGTTACATATTTGTGTTTAGAGTTTTGCAAAAGCGAGGCATAATTTCAAGAAATGTGTTTAAGCAATTGAGAAAAACTGTAATATCAATAACACTTAAAATTACTTTATATTGTAATTATACATACCTCCGCATATATTATACATTTGTTTTGCTTATATGTTAATAATCATTAAATACTATTAAAATACTGTCAACAAAAATAAATACACATAACACCTTCATATGTATTTATTGTTTGTACCTTGAAATTCTCCCGTGCAGCGTTTTGCACTCAGAAGATGCAGATGGTCATAGAGCGCCACCAGGCGACCGTTAATTTGACATCAGAATGAACACGCTACCAACGGACATTTTTAAATATCACCAAATTATCATCATATTTGTAAATGAACAAAGATGCCACCTCAGTAAATTAGTAAAATATTACACTCAGTTAAAGCCTACGTTATATATTTAAATATAAATAATGCATGAAATGAACGTTAAAGCTGAAATGAGACAGATGTAAACGGCATCTCTCATTTAAACTCGCTCTCTCCCGCTCTCTCTTCGAGCTCGTCGGTTCTCCGCACTGGATTGTGGGAAATAATGCTTCAGCAAGTGTACATCGGTTGTCCACTCGAAATCAGAATGCATTGTGGGTAAAAGTCGTTCACTCAGGCTGCGTCCGAAAGCCTAGTCAGCTGACTCGCTGCCTTATCAGACAATGACTTCGAAGGAAACTCTAGAAACAGTTTCGGACTTCAGAGGCAGCTGAACGTGCAGTCGTTGCTAGGTTACCTAACGGTTAAGTTGTACATTTTGCAGAAAAACGGTTTTAAACAGTTATGTATAAATGATTTAATAATACATAAAGACCTCAATGCATTGTCATTAAAGGTCTGTGCGACAGAAAAGAGGCAGAGAATGACATTTTTTGCTTAAAAAATTAAAGCACTGATGCAAGTATTATTACAGAACAGGTCATTGTTATTAGTGACTGTTTCGTTATTATTAGTAGTATATTGTAAATATTATTCTTATTTACTACTCATTTGAACCCTTTTAACATTTTTGTAAAATACTATTATTACAAACAATATTATTTATGATGTTTTTACACTATTACGATTCATAAAGTATATCATGGTCAAGATCTCATCTATTATATAAAGTAAAAATACAGTTTAATATTAGAAACAAATGCTTTCATTTTGAGTGACTACATACATATCAGATGTTTTAAATATTGTTTGTTATTAAATCATATATTTTATTTAATTGATTAATAATACATTAATAAACATGGAAGCTCAAATGTAAGACCTTCTGTGTTCATTATATTTAATGCACCATTTTTGATGCTAAATTAAATCTTTGTTTCCCTGTTCTGTGTTTAAGGACTTTTATGTTGAAGTGTTTTTCTGTCCCCATTGTTTCTGTGTTCACTTCCTGTGTTTAGTTTCCATTTCCTTTTTGCATTGCTTTCCTTGTTTGTTTCCATAGTTACAGTCATCTGTTTCACCATTTTTTTTTTTTTTTTTTTTTTTTACAATTTACATGACATTATAAAAAATAGAACAAAAACATACATAAGACGTGTAGTTCTGCATCTAAACAGAATAATGACAGAATAATGAAATATGAATTGCTTCAGTCCTCTTATAAGAACAGATGTTGCTGCTACAAAAGAGTACATGAAAAGTAGTGAGCCAAAAAAAATATTGATTTAAATGAGCATTAAACAGATGTGAATATGATCACTCACGTGATACAGTCAGTGTAACAGCAGCACTGATGTCTGATCTCTGTGAGTCTGAGCTGTATTCACCACTATCAGACACAGAATCAGCTCTGAAACTAACTTGTGAGTGTCTCCATCTTTAAAGCAGCTGTATGTCCACTGAATGTTTCCTCCTCCCTGTATGTCACATGTGAGAGTGACTGTCTCTCCTCTGAACACACGCTGATCTGCAGTGATCTGCCTCACTTTCACTACAGGTTTTGGTCTCTCTTTATTAATACACATTTGAGTAAATATGGACTGAAACAGTATCACAATCTCATGATCACTGTTATAAACTTATGAGAAAAAGACTGCATTGAATTTAAGACCTGGTTTGCTTGTAGTTTGTATTAACTGCATCAAAACTGTTGGTAATTATCGGCAAAAGCTAAATAAAACATTGGTATCCAGGCTTCATTTATGTTCTTTAGTATTCACATATCACACTTGTGGATTGTACAATATTTACATAATTTAAGAGTGTAAAATAAGTGTTGAATGTGACGTAATCATAAGACAGATTGAATTGTTTGCCATTGCAAAAAGTGCTCTGTTTTACATATTATAATGATGTAGGCAGAATACAGCACTCCAAAAATGGTAAAAAAAAAAATAAAAAAAAAGGTCACAAAGTATTGTATTTACTTGAAGTAATGTTCTGTATTTATTTTTACAGCTGTTTTACCTGTACTTTGCATTTTACACTGCATTGCATTGTGTTCTAGGGTTCACAGAAATGCTGTTAAATTACTGGATAATGTCCAGGCAGAATTTTTTTTAATGATGTAAAACATAAACATTGACAGCCAATCAAAACCTACTTATGAGAAAAATACTGCATTCAGTTAAAGATCTGGTTTGCTTGTAAGTTTGTGTTGATTACTGCACATAAAAAAGCTTCCAGTCATTGGTAAAAACTACAGGAAACATTGAAATTTATACTTAGTCTATATGTTTTATTTACAATATTCACACAAATGAAGAAAAATGATTTCAACTCACCTTTCACTGAGAGAGAAACAGCAGAGCTTGATTGTGATGAGACTGATCTTCCATCTATGTGTCCTTTACACGTGTACTGACCCTCATCAGATGTTTTAGATTGTACAATAGTGAGAGTGTTTCCATTTACTTTGTAATCTTTAGACACTTCTGTGCTGCCTTTATACCACTCATATCTCCAGTTACTGTGATCAGACTTTATCTCACACTTCAGATTGACTGTCTCTCCAGTGAATACAGGACTGTCTGGTGTCACAGTCAGTGTAGGTGTGGGTAAATCTGTGAAAGAAAGAAAGAAAGAAAGAAAGAAAGAAAGAAAGAAAGAAAGAAAAATAATAAATTAATAAAATTAATATTAAAATAAATACATTTTCAGGGAAAATAAGTATGTAAATGTTTTACAATTATTTATGTTTGAACATTCTTTTAACTCAAAACAAATATAGAGTTAAAATGTCAAGTTTTGTCACGTTTTTTGATGCTAAATTAAATTTTGTGTTTCTCTGTTTTGTGTTTAAGGACTTTTATGTTGAAGTGTTTTTCTGTCCCCATTGTTGCTGTGTTCACTTCCTGTGTTTAGTTTTGTTTTACCTTATTGCATTGCTTTCCTTGTTTGTTTCCATAGTTACAGTCATCTGTTACCATGGCTACTCATTGCCTACACCTGTCTCTTCTTATCTATATCATCTCCAGTGTTTCTTTTGTTTATTGTCTGGTTCTACATGGATGTATCGTGTGTGTTTATTTCAGTTCCTGTATTTGGTTTATCTTGTTCACTGCTTAATTTACTATTGATGTCTTATTTAAATAAGTTTTTAAACTACATTTGGATCCAACTTTCTGTTTTATTGAGACAGACACGTCACAGAACACCACACACTCATTTATCCTGCAGTCACATTAATTCAGCTGAATCAACAACCTGTTACAATCCACACTGATCTGTGATGATCCTCGAGGATCAATGAGTGAGTTCCTACATTATGACACTCCTTGACACCACTGGAAACACTGATGTTAAAGAGGAGAGATGTGGAGAAGAGAGTGATGGTCTCTGTCAGAGTTTTTTGGATTCAACTTATATTTAAAATATATGACCAGTATTAAAGATTAAATAAATACATAGCTGACTAACTTAAGACTAGTCTAAACATTTTATGCAGCTGGCCCCATGTTTAATGTAATTCTACATTAGATAATCTGAAACAATCATCAGACTTACAGTGAGTGTGATATTTTGAATAGAGAAATTTATTAAAACATTATTGAACAGTTCCTGTTCTGGAGAGAGGGACTGATTTATAAGAGGTTTCAATTTTTTTTTAAATTTATTAAACAATGACTACATACTGTATAAGCTTGGAATGTTTTTAATCTCTGTTTACTTTGTGTATCATCAACTATACAAACTAACTTCTCCAAATTTCACTGATCAACTTTTAGCTCAAACTCAGAGTTTATGGAGCAGTAAAAACATGAAAATGTGACATCATTAGTGAACATAATCACACGTTAGGAAATTGTGATTCACTTCTCATTAGTGCAGTACTCACTGCCAAAGATTGAAAGACTGAAAAAATATGAAGAATTTAGAAAAATTTAAAACAGAAAGATGAAAAGAGCTGTTTAATGAAAATTAACTTAAAGAAAAAAATCAGTGAAAGTATCGACATAGTCAGATCAGAAATGGTTTGATTTTGTCAACTATAGTCTAATTTGAATCATTTTTGATATTTGATTTTTCATACTACACAACCACAAACGTTAAATGTAATTTCTAGAATCGTTTTGGACAAGATACAAGTTCCATTAAACTCTATTGGTAAAGATTATAGAAACTGTGATGTTTTAGATGATTTTGGGAAACAAAAATCTTCCGGTAAATTTTAAACTTTATTTCAGTAAAGTTCTTATTGAGAATAACAGATCTGTTTAGATGTTGATATTGTGTAGAAAATGTTTAATTTAAAGTCACCAGTTTCTTTTGTGTATTGTCTGGTTCTACATGGATGTTTTGTGTGTGTTTATTTCAGTTCCTGTATTTGGTTTATCTTGTTCACTGATTAATTTATTTTTGATGTCTTATTTAAATAAGTTTTAAAATGCATTTGGATCAAACTTTCTGTTTTATTCAGACAGACACAGACAACATGAATCACCACACACTCATTTATCCTGCAGTCACATTAATTCAGCTGAATCATGCATGTTGGGAGCCACCATCTGTGATCCTCAAGTGAGTTGAACAACACAAATCATAATACAAGTGCTGTTTAGTATTTTTCTTAATATTTGCTTTTCGATTTTGCTGTTGTTTTACATTGTGACTTTAGCTTGTTTTGTGTAACACTGATGTTAAAGAGGAGAGATGTGGAGAAGAGAGTCATGATTGTTGAGATTCATACACTGATTCTTAATGTCTGTTGCATGTCTTTATCTTTCAGTGCTTCAAACATTTTTTTGTTTCAAAAGTCTTTCAGATCACTAAAATCTCTTGACCAGTCTTAAAGGGTTTGTGTTGTAAATAGCTGACTAACTTAAGACTTTTCTAAATATTTTATGCAGCTGAGCCCCAGGTTTAATGTAATTCAACATTAATAATCTGAAACAATCACCAGACTTACAGTGAGTGTGAACAAATTTGTGTTTTTAAACACACAGTGTCACAAAAGTTCCTGTTCTGAAAACAAAACATAAGTCAAATGTCAAGAGTTCAGCTTAGAATCTGCTGTATACGTATGTGTATTTCAATACAAAACTGAACTTTCAGATCAACTTTCTCTGTCAACTCAGAGTTTATGGAGCGTGTGCACATGAAAATGTGACATCATTAGTGAACAGCCAATCACACGCCTTGAAACTGTGATTCACTTCTCATTTCACTGCCAAAGATTGAAAGACTGAAAAAATATGAAGAATTTAGACACATTTACACAGAAAGATGAAAAGATCTGTCCATGAAAGAGAACAACTTAAAGAAAACACATCAGTGAAAGTATCAACAAAGTCAGATCAGATTGGTTTGGTTTTGTCAACTCAAGTCTAATCCTGTAATCCTGAGTTTGTTGAACCACCATCATGATACAAACCACAAACATGTGTTTCACAAAATCATCATTAGAAAACAGATACAAGTTCCATTAAACTCTATTGGTAAAGACAGAAACTGTGATCATAGATGATTGAAACACACTTCAGTTAGACTTTATTTCAGTAAAGTTCTTATTGAGAATAAACAGAGGTTTATGAGAAAATGAGAAAATGTTTAATTTAAAGTCACCACATGTTTAGTGTTTGCTTTAGTTCGGCTCTTGACCCTTAACTTCTTTAACATGACTTTTTTTTTTTATTTTTCTGGCTGCTGTAATTGTGTTTATAAGCCACATTTGTTATGGTTAAAAAAGCCAAAATAAATGAGATCAGCTGATGATGGTTGATTCTAGAGTTTAATATATGTGTGATGTGTTATTAATCTCACGTTATTGATTATAGTAGTTTGATAATAATGTTTTTGAATGAGTTTAAAAACACAAGTCTGTATTATTCAGACACACACAGACAACATGAATCAGTGAATGAACCTCAACAATGATGACAATCAACATAAAGCTTCATGCTGCAGTGCATGATGGGAACCACCATAATACAAACTCATCCATGACTCCCAGCATGCACTGCGACATGAATAATTTATACAGTTGAACTGTCTTAGTATTTTTTTCTAATTATTTGCTTTTAATTTGCTGCAGTTTTGTTGTGACTTTAGCTTACTTGTATGTATTTATTTTAATTTTTTTATTAATATATTTTACTTGATACAGTTAACAAATAAACTATAAAATGAAGTAAATAAACACATTTAATGCAAACTTAATGAAATTAAGTATAATAAATAATGAAGCAAACATACTGCATAAATCAAGTGAATACATAGATTAAATAAAAATTAAATTATGAAAAAAATGAATAGAATAAATGTAATAGAAAATAAATAACTAAAGTAACATTATACAATTAGTGAATAAATGCATTTAATAAAAAACTCTTCATAAAAGTACATTTTTTATTAATATATTTTTACTTAAATTTATTTATGCACTTCTTTTTATTCTTTTTTCATTACTTAAATTTTATTAAATCTATTTATGCATTTAATATATTCACTTCATTATTTATCATACTTAATTTTATTAGGTTTTTCTTAAATGTATTTACTTCAGTTTATAATTTATTTTACTTAGTTACTTTACTTTTTAAAAGTATTAATTTTATATTTTATTAATATAATTTACTTAATACAGTTAACAAATAAACTATAAAATGAAGTAAATAAATACATTTAATGAATACTTAATGGAATTAAGTATAATAAATAATGAAGCAAACATATTGAGTGAATAAATAAATTTATTTAATAAAAATAAGTAAGTAATGAAAAAATAGAATACATTTAATAGAAAATAACTCATTGATCTTTCTTAATAGAAAGTAACTTTATAAAATTTGTGAATAAATACACTTAATAAACTTAATGTTTGATTTTTATTTAAATATTTCACTTAAATGCATTTGTTCATTTCTGTTTATTCTATTTTTTCATTACTTCATTTTTATTGAATGTATTTATTCATTTTATATATTCACTTGATTATTTATTATACTAAATTTAAGTTATTACATGTATTTATTTCATTTTACAACTGACTTTACTTTTTTTTTTTTTATGTATTCATTTAAATTTCTATTTATATATTTTAATTAATACAGTTAACAAATAAATTACAAAATGAAGTGAATAAATACATTTAATAAAAACTTAATAAAATTAAGTATAATAAATAATGAAATGATCATATTAAATGAATAAATAAACAGATGTAATAAAATTAAGTAATGAAAAAAAATAAATTAAATATTTTGAAAAGAAAATAAATAAATAATATTTAAAAATTAGTGAATAAATGCATTTAATAAACTTATTTTTAATTTTATTAATATATTTTACTGAAATGCATTTATTAACTTCCTTTTATTGTATTTTTTTCAATTGTATTAAATCTATTTATTTATTCATTTAAAAAATGTTCACTTCATTATTTATTATACTTAATTTCATTAAGTCTATGAAATGTATTTATTTCATTTTATAATTTATTTTACTTAGTTATTTTTTAAATGCATTTATTTTATTAATAAATTTTACTTAATACAGTTAATAAATAAGTTATAAAATAAAGTACATAAAGACATGTAATAACAACTTAATGACACTAAGTATAGTAAATAATGAAGTGAACATATTAAGTGAATAAATAAATAGATTTAATAAAATTAAGTAATGGAAAAAAAGTGGAATACATTAAATAGAAAATAAATGACTAAAGTAACGTTATGAAATTAGTGAATAAATGCATTTAATAAAAAAAATAGTAATTTTTATTTTAATTAATATATTTGTTCATTTCTTTTTATTCAATTTTCATAAAGCTTCATGCTGCAGTGCATGATGGGAGCCACCATAATACAAACTCATCCATGACTCCCAGCATGCACTGCTGCTGAACTGTCTTAGTATTTTTTTTCTTATTATTTGCTTTTATTGTGTTGTTGTGACTTTAGCTTGTTTTATGTTCAGAGTTGATCTGTTTATGTGAATTTGTTGATTGTCATGATTGTTGAGATTCATACACTGATTCTTAATGTCTGTGTGTGTCTGAATCTTTCAGTGCTTCAAACATTTTTGTGTTTAAAAAGTCCTTCAGATCACTGCTGGATCTCTTGCTTTAGTATCACAGGGTTTGTGTTGTAAAACTGTATTAATAACACTTTTGATCATTGAATAGACTTTGAGTGAGATCAGTGAATTAATGATATAATCATAATTAATAGCCAAAAACCACCTGATCACCTTTGATTTGATCTTCCTTTGCAACAAATAATGTGTTTTTAAACACACAGTGTTACAAAAGACAGAGAAAACTAAGACTAAGTCAAAGGTCAAGAGTTCAACTAAAGCAAACATGGTGATTTCAAACAAAACTATCAATTTTAGGGCAACACTTTATAATAACGTTCAGTTGTAAGTCATTTATAAGCAATTAGTTAATCATGAAATAATCATTTACAAAACATTCATAAAAGATTACTAAGTGATATGCTAACAATTTGTGTATGTTTTGTTAATCCATTTACAAGTAATTTAAAAGTAATTAGTTAATAATTAACTAATCGTTTACAAAACATGACTATGCATTCATAAACGATTAATAAGTGAAATGTTAGTATTTTTATCTATGCTTTGTAGCATTAAGTTATAAATCATTTACAAGTGATTAGATACTAATAATTTACAAAACATGACTATACGTTTACAAATGATTAAGTAATATGATATCGATTTACAAATCTCTCGTAAGTTATCTTTAAAAAAATAGCATATCATGAAATAATCAAACAGACCCTTAGTCAATGGTTAATAAGTTACTAGTTAATATATTATTAATCAATTATAAACAATTGAAATGTCAATCATTGAAATGTTTACCCTCCATTGAAGATCACATCATGAATAAATCATTCACAAATCTTTCTGCATCCCCTAATCTAAAGTGTAAACAATTCATCAGTTGTAAATGTTTTACTCATTATTTGTAGATCTTTTCCCCCAGTGTGTATACCCACACAACCTGTAACTTTTGTAAAGTTTGTAAAACATTTACAACTGATGAGTAGTTTACACTTTAGATTAGGGGATGCAGAAAGATTTGTAAATGATTTATTCATGTGTTTACACAACAGGGTTTGAATATGTGTTGTGTGTACTGCAATGTAAGGGTTGACTGGTGAGGGTAAAGATGGTAAACACATGGAGTATTTTAGCGCTGTGGACCTGATGTGATCTTCAGTGGAGGGTAAAACTGGTTCACATTATCACTAGATCCCACACACTCCACACAGAACACAAGTCTGTGCTGATGAGAGAGAAAGGGTTTACACAGTTATTCATTTGACAGCAAATAATTTATTATTATTTAAAACAGAAAATAGTTTTAGAATAATTGCATTTTTTATGCTTTTCAACATATCACTTATTAATCATTGTCAATAATCAATCAAACACAGTCATGTTTTGTAAATGATTAGTTCATCATTAACTAATTACTTGTAAATTAACTTGTAAATGACTTGTAAATGAATTAACAAAACATACACAAAAGCATATCACTTATTAATCATTTGTCAATGTTTTGTAAATGATTATTTCATCATTAACTAATAACTTAAATGACTTACAACTGAAAGTTATTATAAAGTGTTACCAAAACGAAAAAAGTAAACTGGTTAGTAAGTGACGCTGGTGTTGAGAGATTGAATGTGTTCTTCATATAAAGCTGTTCGTCAGTTGTTAGTAACAGTCAGTCAGTTTCTGTTACAGCAGGTGTTTGTCACTAATGACACTCAGTGTCTGAATTCACTAAATTCATTTTTATTGTGGTGGACTATAGTAAACCCATGTAGAGAAGAGTGAAACAAACATACATGTATTTATTCATTTGTTTGTTTTTCTAAGGCTTTGATTCTCTCACTTTTGACATTGCTGCTGCTAGATCATTAATTATTTGTAAAAAAAGAAAAAACAATCACAACAGATAAATGTCAGGAATAAAAACAAAATTAGATAAATGTAACTATTTTAAATGCTGAAGTTAATGTGAGATTTTGAGGCTTGAACCTTATATTTATCTTAAAACACAACAAAAAATATATTACGAGTCTCTGATTACTAATGTAGATTCAATGTGCACATTAATGCAGACAAAACATATTTTCTGTGGAATCTCATTTACTAAAATAAATATAAAATCTATGTCACTTTTTTTACTTTTTTCGGTCTCTAAACAGAAACACCACTGTGGTAACATAAGTTAAATGCTGCAGACAATACAGTGTTAAGAAAAACAAACAAGGATTCTGTTGAAGAACAAATGAACACACTCACCTGATACTGTGTAACGCCAGCAGAGGGAGCCCTCACCCAGTGACTCTCTGTTCCCGCTCCCTCTGCTGCTTCATGGGTTACTTCCTGTTTGGATGAATGCACAGATATGATTACATAGTTCTGTTTTTGTTCTATGATGTAGTTTTGATTTCCGTCTTTATACCAGCTGTACTGCCAGTCTCCTGTCTGCTGTTGTCACATGTGAGAGTGACTTTTTCTCCACTGAACACATTTTTATCAGATTTCATTGCCTTGTTTTGTTTTTCTCTATGTTTTGTTTCAACAACATTGTTTTGTCTTAAACTTTGCCATAGTTTTTGCAGTTTCAGCAGCCTTGTTTATTTGTTACTTTTGGACTGCTCACTTGGACTTTGAACCTTCTGCCTGTTTATTTGGATTAGTCTTTTGTCTTGCCTACAATGTTACTTTTTGATTAGAGATCGTTCTCAGCCTTTCTTGACTTACACTGTTTTTTAATAAAACCATATTGAATCTTGCACACTTCAGATAGTAGTCACAAGATCTTACATACTGTCAGTTCATTATTTATTATACTTCATTTCATTAGGTTTTTCTTAAATGTATTAAATTAAATTTATTATTATATTTTAATAAAATATTTTTTTTTTTTATTAAAGTAACTTTTTTATTTTTTTTTTTTTTTTACATTTTATTACCAATTTTCTATATTAATTAGTCACAAATAAATTATAAAATGAAGTAAATAATTACATTTAATAAATACTTAATAAAATTAAGATAAAAAATAATGAAGTGAACATATTAAGTGAATAAATAAATAAATTTAATAAAAATTAAGTAATGAAAAATAGAATACAATTAATAGAAAATAAATAACTGAATAAGTAACATTATAAAATTAGTGAATAAATACATTTAATAAAAACTTAATTTTTGATTTTCATTTATACATTTTACTTAAATGCATTTGTTCATTTATTTTTATTCTATTTTTTTATTACTTTATTTTTTAAAATCTATTTATTCATTTAAATGTTCACTTCATTATTTATTATACTTAATTTAATTACGTTTTTTATTACATGTATTTATTTCATTTTATAACTTATTTTACTTAGTTATTTTTATGTATTTATTTAAATTTCTATTCATATATTTTAATTTGATATAGTTAACAAATAAATTATAAAATGAAGTAAATAAATACATTTAATAAAAACTTAATAAAATTAAGTATAATAAATAATGAAGTGATCATATTAAGTGAATAAATAAATAGATGTAATAAAATTAAGTAATGAAAAATAAATAAATTGAATATTTTTGGAGAAAATAAATAAATATTAAAAATAGTGAATAAATAACATTTAATAAACTTAATTTTAATTTTATTAATATATTTTACTGAAATGCATTTATTAACATACATTTTTATTTTATTTTTATTTTCATTACTCAATTTTATTAAATCTATTTATTTATTTAAAATGTTCACTTCATTATTTATTATACTTAATTTCATTAAGTCTTTAAAAATATTTATTTCATTTTATAATTTATTTTACTTAGTTATTTTTTTTTAAATGCATTAAATGCATTTATTTTATTAATAAATTTTACTTAATACAGTTAATAAATAAATTATAAAATGAAGTAAATAAAGACATGTAATAACATTTGTTCATTTCAGTGCATGATGGGAATTGTTTCATCTATGACCCCCAGCATGCAGTGGTGTTGAACTCTCTTTTTCTTATTATTTTCTTTTATTTTGCTGTTGTTTTGTTGTGACTGCTTGTTTTATCAGAGTCTTTTATGTGAATTTGTTGATTGTCATTATTGTAGATTCATACACTGATTCTTAATGTCTGTGTGTGTCTGAATCTTTCAGTGCTTCAAACATTTTTGTGCACAATGTGTTTAAAAAGTCCTTCAGATCACTGCTGGATCTCTTGATTTAGTATCACAGGGTTTGTGTTGTAAAACTGTATTAATAACACTTTTGATCATTGAATAGACTTTGAGTGAGATCAGTGAATTAATGATAAGGGTTTGTTTGTCACTAATGACACTCAGTGTCTGAATTCACTAAATTCATTTTTATTGTGGTGGACTATAGTAAACCCATGTAGAGAAGAGTGAAACAAACATACATGTATTTATTCATTTGTTTGTTTTTCTAAGGCTTTGGTTCTCTCACTTTTGACATTGCTGCTAAAGATCATTAATTATTTGTAAAAAAGACAAAACAATCCCAACAGATAAATGTCAGGAATAAAAAATTTAGAAGCAAGTGGAAACTATTTTAAATGCTGAAGTTAATGTGAGATTTTGAGGCTTGAACCTTATGTTTATCTTAAAATACTTCTACAAATATATCGTGAGTATCTGATTAC
>NW_026129592.1:0-44719 GCF_022985175.1 Labeo rohita | reverse complement strand
TTCAAATGTATTCACGTTTTAACACAATTTGGTGGGCAAAGGTTTATTAAAGAAATTAAATTAATTTTCTTTAAATTTTTAAATTAAAGAAAAAATCTTAAATTATTTAAATTTATTTAATTATATTAAATAAACGTGTGGCTTTTGGAACCTCATATTTTGTGACTGTCGGTAAGAGTTGTCAGTGCCAGTTCTATTTTTTGACACAAAACGTAAAGCTTTCTAATTTTTTCAGCGCAGCTACATTTAGTTTGATCAATCAGTCAAGTCAAGTCAAGTCACCTTTATTTATATACCGCCTTTAATCAAATACAATCAGTTAATCAAATACAATAAAATAAAATACAATATCGTGTGAAGAGAAAGTGTCCCCAACTAAGCAAGCCAGAGGCGACAGCGGAACCAAAACAAATGGAGAAAAAAACCTTGGGAGAAACCAGGCTCAGTTGGGGGGCCAGTTCTCCTATGGACAGACGCAGAGGATCTGGATATGGACTGGATCTAGTGGTTAAGGTGACCTCGGAATAAGAAAGAAACAGACTAATATTAGCATAGATGCCATTCTTCTGACGATGCACTGAGTACATCAGGTGTTATGGGAAGTGTTCCTGGTTCTGGTTAACCTAATTAATGCAGCCTAACTATCCTTTAACGGATTTGAATTATAGGAATATGTTGATGTGTTGTGTGTAAGCAAAATTAAAGAGATGGGTCTTTAATCTAGATTTAAACTGACAGAGTGTGTCTGCGTCCCAAACAGTGTTGGGTAGATTGTTCCAGAGTTTTGGCACTAGATAAGAAAATGATCTGCCGTCCGCGGTTGATTTTGATGTTCTAGGTATTATCGAATTGCCAGAGTTTGAGAACGCAGCGGACGTGAGGGACTATAATGCGATAAGAGCTCACTCAGGTACTGAGGAGCTAAACCATTCAGGGCTTTATAAGTAATTAACAAGATTTCAAAATCTATACGATGTTTAATAGGGAGCCAGTGCAGTGTTGACAGAACCGGGCTAATATGATCATACTTTTTGGTTCTAGTAAGAACTCTAGCTGCTGCATTTTGGACCAGCTGGAGTTTGTTTATTAAGCGAGCAGAACAACCACCCAATAAAGCATTACAATAATCTAATCTTGAGGTCATGAAACGCATGAATTAATGTTTCAGCATTTGACATTAAGAGCATAGGTCGTAATTTAGATATATTTTTGAGATGGAAAAATGCAGTTTTGCAAATACTAGAGATGTGGTTTTCAAAGGAAAGATTGCCATCAAATAGCACACCTAGGTTCCTAACTGATGACAAAGAATTAAAAGAATAGCCATCAAGCATTAGACAGTGTTTTAGGTTATTACACGCTGAGGTTTTAGGTCCAATAATTAACACCTCTGTTTTTTCAGAATTTAGCAGTAATAAATTACTTGTCATCCAATTTTTTAACTCAACTACACAATCCATTAGTTTTTCAAATTGGTCTGTTTCGCCGGGCCACGAATGGTGTGCATTTGCTTATGTTAGCTAACATGCGGAATACCTACATTAACCACTGTAACATGATACTTACTGACACTAGCTATCACTATAGGGTATACTGGGTATACAGTCAAAGTCCCTTTTCTAAAGTCCTTGATACATTTGTTTAAAATATATGTAGATACATTGTCTGTCTTATAAAACATTGTCCAATGTATTGGCAGGAAGAAAGGTCATTAACATTACATTAACATCCATTATAAGAAATTAAGTTGTGTATTTATTTCTGATTTCCTCAACAATTTGGCTTTATTGTAATGAATAAATGATCTGTGAAAATTTCAAAAAACACCATCTTATGAATATCTTGAACAAGCTTGACAACCTTATTGCCTTGTTGTATATTGTCTAATATATATATTTCTAATTACAGATGGCGCAATGATGAAATTGTAAAAAAAATAAATAAATAAATAAAAAAAACATACATCTAAAACTGCTGAGACTGTGAAGTTTTTTTTTTTATTATATTACCCACATGGTACATTGTACTCAGCGTATTGTCATTCTTAAAAATAAAACAAATATTTAATCATCATTTGATTTTTTTTTTTGTGAAATATTAATTAAATTAGTTTTGTAGATCAGCTGCTAATTCTAATTTTCATGTCTGTTCATTTCTGTTTATGTTCATGTAACTCGGAGTGCTGTATGTGGTGACAGATGAGCGGATAAAAACGGACACTCATGTCAAGCCTCATGAGCATAGAGTCAAAGTTTTGAATGGTAAACTGAGAAGTCAACGGAATTCTAATGCAAAATATAATGCATATATTAAATCATGGATGCAAAACTGCTAATCATTATTTAATTTTATATAAATGATTTTTCCCTTTCACAGGCTCTGTGATAAAACAGTCTACAAATAATACAGTGTCTGAAATGTAAGCCCTCACATGCAGAAAAAAAAAACCAAGTCATACTGAAAGAAGTGACCCTCCACTTGAAGATGAAGATGTGACGTTTAACCTGTTCTGTGTCATTGTTTGGTTCAGCCATTTGCAGGCTTAAGTTTGTGAAAAAAGCACTTCTACACTGTTTTCAGTCATTTTTTTAAAAAGAAAATGCCATTTTTATGCTTATTTATTGAATGAGGTAATAGCCGTAGTGTATTTTTCAATAATGCAGGTATAACTGAAAAGTTCTACAAATTGATAAAAAATAGCATTGCCGTAGCATTTCACTGATCTTTCATTTATTATAATGTATTTTGGTCAAGATGTTATATATGCTTCTGTACTTTTTTTAATGCAAGTATTTATTTTGTAATGTACACAACATTATATTACATTTTTCTAGATTTCAAAGCATATGTGTGTTAGCATTTAAATGTATTGATTTTTGCACCTTTTATATCATTTTGAATATTTCTTTAAAAAATGCATAATAATAAACTAGTAATGTAATGCTAATGCATTTCTAATGAGCTGAAATGCTATTGAAAGTATATTTTAAATGAATTATAAAGAAACACAATTAAATTGCACTAAATGTACTTGAAGTGGTTCCATTTTAACACAATTTGATATATTAAGATATATGGCAAATGGTTTAAAATCTCAAAGAATCAGTTTGATGTTACACCTTTTTATCATCATCACTTCGTCTCCTGCTTCTGCTCTTTTCTGGCTTCCATCGGTCAACTTCTTGACTGACAGAAGACTGTTTAACACTTGTTTTGAGTATTTTTGGATACCAGACAAGACTTGCTGTTAACAGGGTTTGGGTATCGACAGCTCTGCTGACTAGTTGTTCTGTTACTGGAAAAACTGATATTTTCAGTCCGGGGCTGGATCTTAATTATTGTCTTGGTGTGGGAACTTGATCTAACAGATACATATCTTTTCAGACTGTATTTTTGAACTGGTGTAAAAAGTATCCCCCCTCCAAAATGTACAAATGATGGTGTATTATCAAGCATATTATTTTGTAAATACTTCACATCATGTCTAATAACAGTGGTGAATATGGACAAGTTTCTTCTTACCTGGGAAAAGTTATAGTGGGATGCGTATTCCTTTAGACCGTTTTTTCAGCCTGCCAAAATGTGTATCCCTCCACCAAAATGTACAAACTGTGGCCTATCATCAAGTATTTTATTTAGTGAATAATTAAATGTCTAATACCAGTGATAAATATGATTACTTCTTACCAGAAAAAGGTTATAGTGGGAAGCATATCTTTTAAGACGGTATTTTCAGCCTGCTATAAAAAGTATCCCCCCTCCAAAATTTACAAACCATTTAGACAAAAAAAGTTTTTCTATGGCATCGTGAAGCACCCTTATTTTTAAGAGTGTACTTATTGAGTATGCCATTTCAGACGCAGCCAAAATCTTTATGTATCATGAAATTTTTGATTAACGACTTTGCAGACAGTTTACACAGAAGGATAGGTGTGTTACATACTGGAAAAAATATATATTTTTCGAAAACCCGTATGAACTGCTCTTAAATAAATCTCTGTATTTGTCACACCATTGAAGAGTGGAGTATTTATAAAAAAAACATGCACCAATTTATCTTAAGATTAATTATGATATTTTTACAGTTTGCTATGACTAACTACTGTGTATTTTCTCAGTTACCTGAATACTTCTTCCACAAATATCCTTCCGCCCTAACAGAATATGTCATCTGGTTTAAACGTCAAACAGTGTAACCTGACATAAAAATGTCTGACATAACTCTCATGTTAACATGGGGTGGTTCCAGGAAATACAACATACAACTTGTTTGACTTGTTACAAACTTAGTTACTTAATGAAAATGTCTGTAAAGAAAGACAAGTTTTTTCAATTTTTGAGAAAAACATGGATTTTTTAGCTTTCCTGTGTGTGCTGTCATTTCCAACAGCTGTTTTAACAGGTAGGATTTCATAGGATCTGCCTTTGAATGAGGTGCAGGTTCTTGTGCATTTTAATCTGTTTACATACTGCCTTTGTCACACAGGTTCTCATTCTTGGTGGGTACTGGCAACTTACATTGAAGGAAAGACGCCATTTCCTTCATTTAGTGCCTTATATATGCTGGATGACATTACGGTTGGATACTATAATTCAGAGACAAGAAACTACATTCCTAGAGGAAATACTACAAATGAAGACGAGGAGGTTGATCAAATAAATCACAGTATAAGTGAATATTTGCATCCTTTTATTTCAGGAAGACTTAAAGGAAAATTTTATAATGAAACAGAAGGTAAATTTGAATTTGAAATTTGAAAAACATCTGACATTAAGACAAACATTTCATCAATCAAAAATATGTTGTATTTCTTAAATAATATTAAAGCATCAAACATTAACTGAAATACAAAGAAAATATTAGTATTTGTTCATAGTCAGACCTGAGCCAAGATCCTAAGTCTGTTTTGAAATCTGATATGCTTCTTTTTTTTTTTTTAACAGGTCCCGTCGTTGTTCAGATGGTGAGTCTGTGTGAACTACTGGACAATGACAAACCTGGGCAGCTGATCACTAGGGTTGCTTTTGAAGGCTCGACTACAGAAGAAATGCGTTTTTTTGATGACATATTAACATTTCAAGGCATAGACAAACCATCAACGCTATATATGGACATATACAAATGGCGCCATACAAATATATGTTACCCACGCTGCACAGCAAACCTCAGGAATCACCTTAAAAAGAGAGCATCGCAAGGAAAGAGAAGAGGTACATTTCCTCTGTGTTTCCCACCTGCTTTTATAAAAACAATTACATTTTATCCAGCTTATGGGGCTCTTGAGAGGGAACGTGTACTTAACCTTCAAAAAGTGTTGATCAAGCTCATGAAGTCAAACTAAATATTACTTGTACAAATTTAGAAAATGCTGCAGTAAATTTTGATTTTTTTTAATTAATTTTTTTTTTTTTTTTTGTGAGTGTCATGCTGTACGATGCTAGTATTAAATGGTTTCATTTACAATGTAAACAAGTGTATTCCCATATTCATTTTTTTTATGCAGTGAAACCGCGAGTCAGACTCATCCAGAAAACAAACGCAGATTCTGGAGGGTTTCGTGTGAGTTGTTTGGCAACAGGATTTTATCCTCGTCACATCAACCTGACCCTGTTGAGAGACTGACAGCCTGTAGCTGATCATGAGATCACTGGAGGAGATCTGCTGCCCAATGGTGACGGGACGTACCAGATGAGGAAGAGTCTGGAGATCAGTCCTGCAGACAAACACAAATACACCTGCTCTGCCACACACCTCAGTCTGGACAACAAATTGGACGCCACTTTGGGTAATAAGCTGTTACGGAAAAAATAAATAAATAATAATCTGTTTTGTGACCTTTTTATTATGTTTGTTTCAGAGTTCGATCCTGGTGAACCATTTAAATCAGTGATTCCTTATGTGCTGATAGTTTTGGCTCTGATGTTGGTGTTTGGAACTGGGGTCGTCATATATAAATGCAGAAGGAAACGAGCAGGTAGGACAAGAACTGAAGTATAAATGAATAATTAGTGATATTTTCATTTATACAGTCTTTAATTTCCATTAATAATGCTCCAGCATCTATTTTCTTTCATATTACAGCTTCCTTAAAGAGTGATTATTCTGCAGCTTCTAGTAAGTACATTATTTTAAATGTTTTATATTTTTGCAAATGTCTTTTGGCCACAAGTTACTGTCTAAAGAGTGCAATTTTCAGTATTGTTGTTTACAGTAAAACTCATGTAATTTACAGAACTTGATAAAATTATTGAATTTTAGTTGTACTTTCTTGTTAATCACTAAAAAATAAAAACATATTTTTCAGCATCTGAAGAAAGCATGGACACAGCATCGTGAAGTTAATACTAAGTTTAATACAAATGTTCAAAAAATCTGTGAAATTGTTTTTGCTCTTAAATGTATTTTTTTCAGCCTTCCAAAAGTATTTTGATGTGCAGTATTACTTTCTTTCTTTCTTAAAACACTTATAATAATAATAATAATATGAATTAATAATTATAAAATAAAATATTATTAATGTCAGTAATAATAACACAATTAAATAATTAATTGATTGCTATCCTTAAAAATCAGGTGGTGTACACTTTTGGTGGAGAGGATCAGTGCTGTTGTTGTGTGTAAGGAACGTATATTAATGTAGTTTGCAGTATATATATATAAATATATTAAAATTAATTAATCAAGCACTTTGTTTTTTACTTAAATAACATGCAGTTCAATTGCATCTCTTGTGAGAGATTTAGTATTTTATAGGGGATCAGCTTTTATGGAATCTATGGTAATGTGGATAATTCCTGTCTTCCAAAGAACAACAAGAAGACAACACCAACATTTGGTGTGACAGATAAATTTGTGCTGTAGAATTTCACTGGTCACATTTACAGGACAAATTGTTTTGCTTATTTGATACATTTAGTGACCTTAAATACTGAACTGTCTATTGTTTGCAGTAAAGTTTACATAATCAGCCTTAATTTGTCACATAACTTGATCATGCAACACACTGATGGCAATTCGTATTTTACATTTTGGTATATTGGTGGCTAATTCATATGAATTTGACAATCTCAGTTGTATGTTTTCATACGATCTGTTTACACCGCACTGAGGGTTAGGGTTGGTTTTATGCTTTTTTTTTTTTTTTCTTAAAAATGTATGTTTTTGTACAAAAATTGTAGGAAATTTTAATAAACTCTCAGCTCATAAAAACATTTTTTATGATTTTTATTTTTTGTCTACCCTTTAGAATTTACATGTTTACATTACATTGTTTCTCAGAACACAAAATAAGTACAGTTTATCTTGAAAACCGTACATACAGTACATACAGTAAACAACTAACATGCATTTAAAATGATAGTTTATTCAAAATAAGCTACAAGATAAAGAGAACTTATACTGGTGCCTAGTGGTGTGGATGAAACATAACAAAGAAAATGTTTTCAGCTATCATCAGCTTCAAATACAATAAATCAACTTTTAAGTTACTGATATGCCAGGAGTTTTCGCTGTGAGTGTAAATGGATTATACACTTTTCAAAAGTATTATTCACTGTGTAAAGCAAATCATTATTTAGGAGGCGACAACAGAAGCACTGACACCGTCTGAATCTGGAAGGGTGTAACCTTAAAGTGACTGAAATGACTTTCACAGTGACTGAGATTTTCCAGGAAATAAACCTGGTAACTTGTTTGACTTGTTGAAAACCTTGTTTTTGGACACATTTACTGAATGTACCTGTAGAAAAGGATAAATTCTTACCAGCTTGAAAACAATTTTACTTTTCCTGCGTTTGCTGTTTTTACAGGCAGGATTTTATACAATTTACCTTTAAATCAGGTGCAGTACATTATCTTGTGTATTTTAATCTAATCATACTTTACATAATCTTATTATTGCTTTGTTTTTGTTGTAGGATCTCAACATACTCTCTCTCAGATTCTACTGTACAATAGATTGCAAATAAAAATTACTTTTCTTGTTACTGTTTCTAACAGGTTCTCACTCCTCGCGATTCGTAGTAACTTACATTGAGGGAGAATTTAGTGTCCTATATATGTTGGATGACATTACAGTCAGATACTTTGATTCAGAGACAAACAGTTCCAAGAGGAAACACCACAAATGAAGACGAGGAGGTTCATTTAATAAGTTATGACATAAAGGAATATATATTCCGATGAAGAAACAAACTCATCTTGGATGGTCTGAGGGTGAATAAATTATGAGCAAATTTTTGGGTGAACTATTTCTTTAAATTAAGATAAATTAAATTTAAGCTACTAAAGCTATAACCATAACGACTCAATAACTGAAATGCTAAAATGTTGATGGCCCTTAAACTACTGATTTTGGGTCATTTTATTGGGTTATTTTTAATATTTGACCCTGACCCTGTTCAGAGACGGGCAGCCTGTAGCTGATCATGAGATCACTGGAGGAGATCTGCTGCCCAATGGTGACTGGACATACCAGATGAGGAAGAGTCTGGAGATCAACAGAGCAGAGAAACACAAATGCATCTGCTCTGCTTCACACCTCAGTCTGGACAACAAACTGGACACAATTTTGAGTAATTAGCTCTTAATGAAAACACAATCTTACAATTAAAACAAAAACAATTAAAGGCAGTCTCTCAGTCTGTGGTTGATGTTTCAAAGTTTGATCACGGGGAACCATTTAAATCAGTGATTAATTCCGTTTTGAGATTTTGGCTCTAATGTTGGTGTTTGGACCTGCAACTGCAGAATGTTACAGAACTGTTTTTAATCAGTTTGTGAACTTTTTTTTTCAGAATCTAATTCCAGTGAGTTTGATCACAGGGAAAGGTTTCCTCAGTGCTGATAGTTTTGACTCTGATGGTGGTGTTGTTTGGAATTGCAGCTGTCATATATATTTGCAGGAGACAAGCAGGTAGAAAAACTGAAATAAATGAATATTAGTCTAGTTTTGTTTAGAAAATACTTGATCTTGATCTGAAGAACATCCTTTTGATTTTGTAGATTCATCCAGATGTGGTTATTCTGCTGCTTCTAGTAAGTGCATTCCCTATGAATAAAATTATTTTTATTATCTTTTTGCATAAATAGTCTGACTTGACATTACATAGATCATCATCTTCAAACAATGAAAAAATGAGTTCCATCTATTGCTTGGATTTATGATGAAAGATCATATACCAAGAGTCAAGTGTGAGGATTCAAATGCCCAACAGTTCCACATAAACACTTTTAAAAAATTATACTGCCATAGAATAAGAAACTGTTTATTTGTGCATTTTTTTCCTTCACTATTCCTTTACACAACAAGTTCCCAGTTCCCCCTCAGAACAAGTAACAGAAACATGTAATTTCTATAAAAAAAAAAAAAAAAAAAACTGGTTTCATTTTTTGTTTCCTAACTCATATAATCCACATCATATGAACAATATTTGTTACACAAATCATGTTCATTTAACACTGTCCATGTTGGCATCTTATGACACATGAATCTGTGAATCTTATGACACATGAATCTGTGAACACATGAAGTTCAAACAGCAGACAATAAGTTCTGACAAAGTGTCATAATGGTTTTCTTTTTGCATAGTAATCCTGTCCTCTCTTTTCCTCTATTTTGACAGTGTCTAATAATCAGTAAGCTTAAGTTTTTTTTATTATTATTATTTATTTTTTGGTGTTTTTATAGTGTAATGTATTTTTATTATTATTTTGTAATAATGCTGTTATAGCGTCATTAAACAGTGATTATTCTGCTACTTCTAGTAAGTACACTGTCATACATTTTTACTAATGTAAAGTTACTGTCTAATATGTACAGGAAAATGCAATTTACAATACTGGATAAAGAAAATTATTTAATTGTAGTATTAATTTCTTCTAAATCAATAAATCAATTATTTTCCATCATCTGAAGAAAGCATGGACCCAGTATCCTGAAGTGTTTTTTTTTTTCTTTTTTTTTTTTCTTTTCTTTCTTTTACCACTCAAAACACTTTGGCAACGCAGACTTGTCTTGTTTCATGAACTGGTGCTATCTTGTCATAGTTATTGCATTGCATTCATCTTTACTCACCCCTTTTCCCCTGCTTTTATTTTGCTTTTTTCCCCTACTTCAACTCAGTTAAAGTTGAAAGATTTCATATTTTGCATACACTGTACGTTCATTAAACCTGAATTTCATGTCCAAACAACATCACCTGTAAGAATTTAGTTATTTAAATTTAACACCTGAACTCATGTTATAGTTCCAAACAACTAATGACATCATGTTAAACTCATGCTTGGTGTTTTTTCTGTTTTCTAACCTCCTTTTTTTTAAACATATTTCTTAACATTTGAAAACCTTCTGCAGTTTGGCTTTGTATCAGGGACAGCAGCTCCGGAACAGGCCATCGAAGACAAAAGCCAATATAAAGTGGGAGGTGGAAAACCAGAAAAAAAATCATAGACTGAAATAGATGGCTGAGTCTGCTTAAACATAACAAGGGCTGTACAAATGATGTCAGTCTCTTGCATGTCTTTGTGTGTGTGATGATAGAGAATAACATAAAACATTTTTGGTCAACCAGAAAGCATAACCAAGAGTATTAAGAGGAAAAACTTTTAAAGTAGCTGTAGGTTTATCAAGCTAATTTTTATTTTTTAAACTATGATTTTGTCTAAATACTGTGAGGGAAACATTCTCTTATGAACCCCAGAATAGTGATCATACTGCACTCTACTCTTCTACTGTACCTTGGTATGAAAATAAAAAACCTAAAATATTAAATATTTCTATCAAGAACCTTATATTTGCATGGCTTCACTTGCTGACGTTATGCTTTTGTACATATACTAAACACATGATAACACTTTACAATATGGTGGCACTAATATGCATTAATTCATGCTTAACTAATGCATGGATAATCATGAGTTAATGTATAAAGTCATTAAGAACTAAACTATTTATTAATGATTACAGCATCAGCAACAAATGAACATTCTATATGATTCATAGATTAAGTAAACAATAACTTGTTATTAGTTGTAATGTATCATAACATATAGTATTATCTAATAGTGTACATTTATGTGGTAATAACCACAATAGGTGGATATTACATAGAGCACGCTTACTGTAAAGTGTTACCAACACATCATTGTATTTACATTATGTGGGACGTTATCCTCCCCCGTTGCCTTCCCGTACCCCTGTAGTTTTCTTTGAATCGAAAAGACAACCCACGTTACAGTAGCCTTGCCTTTCATTAGGGAGTTGTCAGTTGTAGCCTACGCGCGAATAACAAGATAGGACATGCACGCGAACAACACACCTTGAATGGAACTCGGAAAAGGGATCATGCTCGCAGTCAGTTAGAGAATTAACTGAAGATTCATTTCTTTTGTATTTACCGGGAGCAAAACCCGGTAAACAATGTATAACTTGTTACCTGTTGAGAGACGCTTGTTTAAAAACGCGCAGATAATTTTCTAAGAGATGAGAAGACTGAAAGAATGCAGGGCAAATGGATAGAAACATTGTGTTACTGGTACTTTTTCCTCTAACATTTGCTTCAAATGGTAAGTTTCAAAAAGTTTGGATTGCTAAAGTGTATTGCGGTTCAGTGAATTCAAATAAAGATGATTAAAGTTGCATGCCATCTCCTTACTGATCTTCATAGTAGCCTACCTTAGCCGCTAGTGAAAGTCAAAGTCGACAGCTATGTTGTAAAAAGAGAAATAGAAAACAGCTACTTTAAAAGGAAAGAAAGAAATAACCTTTTTGTTTTTCAGGTTCTCACTCTTTGTGGTTGCTTTCAACTTATATTCAGGAACAAACTCAGTTTCCTGATTTTAGTTACACAGCATTTTTGGATGACATCATAGTTGGATACTATAATAATACACGTAAGATGTATATTCCAAGAGGAAATACGACGGATGAGGATGATGTGATTAATTCAGATTACATAAACAGTATAAGTGACTACATGTATAACTCTTTTGTGAGACGATCTGCACTGTTAAGGCAAGAGAGCCAAACTGACAGTAAGTCTGCAGGCCAATGACTTCAGGCTAATTTTCGTCCCTCTGTGTTAATCAGATTATACATTCAGTTACTTAAATATACACATCTATGATTAACCTTTTTTATTATTAAATAAAATCCTTCATTTTCCTTACAGGTAGCAATGTTTATCAGACACTGGTTGTCTGTGAGCTGCTGGACCTTGACAAGCCTGGAATGATGCTTATTAAAGATGCTGCCGGAGGCTGCACTACAGATGAGCTGTGCTACTTTAACAACAACTTCACTTATACTGTGACTGTAAATATTACACAAAAAGAGCTCAAACCCCACCTGGAAAAATTTATGCTGGAATATGAAAAATTATATTACCCAGTTTGTATAGCTACTCTTAAGAATTACCTCAAAAAAGAGAGAAAATGAAGTAAATAGAAAGTGTAAGTACTCAAGACTGCTTCTTACAACAAACATTTTAGCTATAAAGCTGTTTAGCTGTTGCTGTTTGTGTATGTGTTTTATTATATCTGACATTATACCTGATTAATTTTGTTTTTCTGCAGTGAAACCACTAGTCAGATTCATTCAGAAAGCGAACACAGATTTTGGAGGGTTTTCTGTGAGTTGTTTGGCGACAGGATTTTACCCTCGTCACATCAACCTGACCCTGTTCAGAGACGGGCAGCCTGTAGCTGATCATGAGATGGCTGGAGGAGATCTGCTGCCCAATGGTGACGGGACATACCAGATGAGGAAGAGTCTGGAGATCAGTGCTGCAGACAAACACAAATACACCTGCTCTGTCACACACATCAGTCTGGACAACAAACTGGAACTCTCTTTGGGTAATGAGCTCTTACAAATACAGAAGTTATCTGATAAAGTCTTAATGATATTAATCTAAATTCTTGCTTTTTTAGAAGATGAAGTTTCCAGGTATCACACAGGTGTTCTGCTATCTGCTCTTGCTGTCCTCTTGGTGTGTGTGATTTTGGCAATAGCATTAGCCATCTACATGAAAAAGCAAGCAGAAAGACCAAGAGGTAGGCCTAATTTAATGTTCTGGGTTGCTTTCCTTCAAAGTTAAATGAAAATACACCAACTTTGGTACATATTAACTAACTGTTCCGTTCTCTGAATGAAATAACAGCTGTTCAGCTTAGTGTCTGATATGTTAAATAACAGTTGTGTCCATGTACAGATGCTGATGAGGTTTTGTAATCCTCTGAAGACTTCCATCCTATTTGTAAGGAGATCAAGCCATCATATCTTCTGTTTTATCCAATGGAGATGTCACATATGATGGAATAATAATTCCATCATATTCCATAAGGTCTACTTACATTCATGTAGTATACGATGGGAGAATAACTGTGATTTAACAGCATGCTGTTTATCTCTTAAAGTGTAAAGGTGTAACATGTTTACAAGGGTTTTAAATGATTTTGTTAATATATATATATATATTTTTTTTTACGGGGCAGTCATTACCTAATGGTTAGAGAGTCAGACTTGTGACCCAAAGGTCATGGGTTTGAGTCTCAGTACTGGCAGGGATTGTGGGAGGGGGGAGCACTCTCTCACTCAATACCATGACTGAGGTGAGTCCCTTGGGCAAGGAACCAAACAGCTGGCTGCCCACTGCTCCAGGTGTGTTTTCTATGTCTATGTCTATGTGTGTGTTTGTTCACTACTGCCAATGGGAAAATCTGAACCTACCTCAAATAAGATAGGATTAGATGTTAATGGAGGGATAGAATATGACAGTAGAATAGTTGCAAATAAATTGAATGACTTTTTTCACATCTGTAGCTACTAAATTAGTGGAACAGCTTCCACTGAGTAAGGGAAGCTATGGGATTGAATTTGTCAGAAGGTTTTATGAAAGAAAAGGTGTGTTGCCAAACTCTTTTTCTTTTTTCGTAAGGTTTCAGTAGAAAATATTACGGTAATACTAGAGCAATTAAAAGTGTCTAAGGCGACTGGCTTGGATGGTATCCCAGCAAAGTTTTTAAGGGACGCAGCTACTATCATTGCACCTACTCTTGCACATATTGTGAATCTTTCTTTTGAGAAAGGAGTAATACCAGCAGATATGAAGACTGCTGAAATAAATTCACTATATAAGAAGGGAAATAGATTTGATCCTGGCAACTATAGACCAGTTTCTATTTTAAGTGTTGTTTCAAAAATAATAGAAAAAGTTGTGCATAAACAGATTTATGATTATGTCACTAAAAATAGATTGATTAATGATTTTCAGTCTGGTTTTAGAAGGTCTTATTCAACAGACACTTGTTTATTGTTTTTGACAGATTTTATTAGGGAAGAGTTAGATAGAGGGAATTTGTGTGAAATGGTCCTGCTAGATTTACAAAAAGCATTTGATACAGTGAACCATTCAATATTATTAGATAAAGTAGGAGCTATTATATTAAAGATAATAATTTATGTAAATTTAGGACACTATATATGGGCAAAGGTCATTTAAATATTCAGGTGCAAAAGAATGGAATATGCTGCCTCTGGACATTACGATATTAACAGATTGTGAGGGTTTCAGAATAAGGGTTAAGAGACTGTTTTTGGATAAGATAAGAAGTCTTAAATTGTAGAACTGTATAAAATGTATGGTTTGTGGATTATGGATTATTGATTAGGATTTTTTTTTTTAATTCTCTTTTTTTAAAGCAAAGACCACAATGGAAATAAGTCAATGAAACTTTTTTGTGTTATCCTTGACAAGAAAGACGTAACAGTTTATTGTTACTTTTTTATGTGTCAAATAAATATGGTGAATATATGCTATTATCATTATGTTTGAAGTGACAGAGACTATGTTTGAAGTGACTGTGAGACTATGCTGATGTTAAGTAATCTTTGCTGCTAACTGAGCTGAATGCATGTAGTCCCATCTGGTGGATTCTGTCAATGTAAAGAATGTTTAGGAAATAAGCATTAAAAAATAAATGTGCATGTATTTGTGTTGTATTGCTTTTTTTTTTTTTTTTTGTAAGTGAATTCAGTGACCCCATAAATGCCAAGGAGCCCAAGCACCAGCTAAGAAGCACAGCTGTGATTGGTAAAAATACATATTCCCCAATCAGGCAGTATATGGCTTTGCATCTGTTTGTTTATATTATGTAGGCTAACAACAATATTAGTTATAACAAGAAAACTTGCAGAATGATATACGTTCTTATGCGCCATTATTAATATAATATGAACACAAATAATGTTTGACAAACCATACTCAAGCCTAGTTAGTCAATAAGCCCTGATATATGGGGACAGTTGGAAAGACTTTGATGTGACTGACTTGCAGGCCTACATGGGTTGCTCATTTTGGCAGTAGTGTACAAGTCAAAAGGAGTAGCAACAGCAAGTTGTTGGAATACTGACACTGAAAGGTCAATATTTCCAACCATCATGTCTCTAAAGACATTCCATGTTTTCCCCTTAATCATACACAGTATTTTCATATCATACAACGACACCTCGATATTTTAGAAATCCTGTGCTGAACATGTCCCCGGTCTGTTTTACAAAAGGTTCTTTGTGGTGAAAGAAGGTTCTTCAGATTTTAAAAAGGTAAGAAAGAGATGGTTCTTTAAAGAACCTTTGACTGAATGGTTCTTTGCGGAACCAAAAATGGTTCTTCTGTGGCATCGCTGTGAAGAATCTTTTGAAGCACCTTTATTTTTAAGAGTGTAGATACTAACTTTTTTTTACACTACAATTGTTATTCAATTATTTGATAAGAATGATATGATGTAATGTTTATATATAGTAGTATGTTTATCTTTGGCTGTTTAGGTAGACTAAACTAAAGCCTATTTCTAATAAACAATGTATGTAGTAACATCTGGTGAAATTTTATTATGCAGCTTGCATAAAACCTCTGAAAAAAAAAATTCAGGAGGAGAGAATATCAGGTTAACACATATTCCAATCAAGCAGAATGAGCTTATAATATAGAATTAAAAAGAAAAAAAAAAGAACATGAAATACAAAATTGAAAACCCAGATTAAAATGAACCATTTTTATAATATACGTTGTCACTACCTTATACTGATGCCTAGTGGTGTGGATGCAGCATCACAACAAGAAAAAGTTAACAATATCCTTCCAAATCTGGATAAAGCATCACTTAAAAAAACCCACTTCTGTCTGGAATTTTATTCCTAATTATGTATTTTTAAATATTGGTAGTCTTAGTTTTGTTTTGATGTGTAATTATAATATAGATGAAATTCCAGCTAAGTTGTCTGCCTTCCACACACAAGTGCTCCTATCTTGGTCATTAATATATAAGCGTAAGTTTTCTCTGCATTGCTATTTTATCTGGAATTACGGAAACAGTCTTTACAAACACAAATCTCTTTTTTTTAAGAACTGGTTTGACAGTGATATTAAATTGGTTAGTCAGTCATATAATAAAGAAGGAAGACTCTTTTCTTATGATGAGTTCCTTTCTTATTATAAAAAAACAGTTACTCAAAAAGAATTTGCAATTGTTTTTCATTCAGTCCTTTAGCTACTCCTATGCTATTTAGAGGTATTGATAAAGACCATTCTGTACATACTCTATACTATGGTGTAAGGTCCAAAAAAATGTATTCGTGAAAATATTCAGTGTTTAAGACCTTGCTCGCTCTTATGGGAAAATTTACTGACCATCCTGACCAAGAGGAACAGTATACTTTCACTTAATTAATTTACTTTTTCTATTGACCAAATTTCACATTCATAAGTGTAAATTTACTAAAAAAATGACTGAAATATGTATTTATATTGACAGTATTCAAGACTCTGTGAATAAGAAAGCTGTAAGAACTTTGAAAGTTTGTGAATATTACAATATTTTTATTTGATTTTATATATGCATACATGTGTATATATGTATATCTTGTATTTTTGTTTTGAAGTTTTATACTTTCCTCCCCCTGGCAACTGTTTTTGTTTGTTGTAATTAGTCTTTCTACCTTTTTTTCTTTTCCTTTTCTTATTTTAAATGTTGATAACTTCTTGTATGTTATTGTTCTTTGAATAATAATAATAATAAAACAATAATAAAAACATCCTTCCAAATGTGAACAATTAGTTCACTGATTCCATTCCAAGAGGGTGGAATGAGACTTGTTTATTTCGTAAGTAATCATTTGTAAGTGAGTGAAGACTGAAAGCATACAGTATGTATGTCAGCAAAATTCTTCCGATTTTTGTTCTTTTATTTCCACCGATTGCTCCAAAAGGTAAGATTTCACAAGACTTTCTAAAAAAAAAAAAGATTTAGGGTAGACTGAGTACAGTAGAGACACTTTGCTTTGTTCATTACTGCACAAAAACCAGATGCTGAAATGAAGTGATTTTTCACATGATATTTCTTTTGCTTATGTACTTAAATATCATAAATAGACAATAGCTATAAGTAGTTTGCATTAACATAAGTGTATTTTTGTCTCAACTGTACCCATATCGTGTATAGCTGACACAGTACCAAGGTACAGTTGAGACACCCATTTTTCATGCCCTAAAGCTGGCTAATCATTTATTGCAAGTGTAATAAATTACAAAATTATAGTTGTGCTTTTTTTTTTTTTTTTTTCAAATTCAGATTGGTTTATTTGCTTTATTTAATTTAGATTCAGTCAAACAAAATAGGAACAAAATATTTAACACTAGAAAAGATATGGCAAATAGTACAAATGTACACATAACAGTAAAAATAACAATATACATAACTGTATATTCTATAACCCTACCCCTAAACCATACGCATCACTCAAAACTTTCTGCATTTTTACATTTTCAGTCATTATGTATGAATTACAAGCTTGTTTCCTCATGGGGACCTAAAAATGTTCCCATAAGGTTAGAATTTACTGGTATTACTATTATGCTTGTGGACATTTGGTCCTCATAAGGTAGGTAGAGTAGACCGGGTGCAGTTGGTACAGGGGTACATTTTAAACACCTTAAATAACTTTAAGTCTATCTGTGATATTTGCTTCGCACATGCATATTAGCGCTCTCTTCAATTCAATTTTGAAGAACATGCACTTTTCCAGTCCGAAGATATCAACAAAAGTTTTTTTTTTCTAAGATACGTTTTTCACTTCACCACGTCCCTTCCACATTGAATAGCTTCTCATCCTTGCATGACTATTAAAGTTAACTTGTGTTTTGTAAACTTTAATCTGTGCTCTAAAAACTGACATATTGTGTGACTTTGTCTTGCAAGGTGATTGTAAAATCTAGAGAAATGTTCGAGGTGGACTACCTACTACCACTAAAATCCTATTGCGGCACATGCAGTTTAGTTGCACGATGTAAGGTATATTCACATTCAGACAATATACCTTTGATTTGAGAATGACCTTTGTTTTGTTTTTATGGTTTATTAGGCTATTGTTATTATGTTTTATTTATTATCTTTAATGTCATTATGTTTATTAGGTTATTGTTTGCGTTTGATCTGTTTTATTATTGCTGTTTGCAATTGTTCAATGTTTTTTTACTGTTACTCAACTTTTCAACTGTTACTATTAAAATGATGAACTGAAATTAAATATTGTATTGCTGTTTGCCATATATGTGGTGAAAAGGAAATATATTTAAATTTACACTGTACTAAATGCATATTAAATATATTATTCTGAAACAACTTCAAGTAAGTGTATTTCAAGATCAATTTTAAGCTATTTGCAATATATTTTAATATATTAAACTGTTAAAATGGAACCACTTCAAGTACATTTAGTGCAATTAAATTGCATTTATTTATAAATTCATTTAAAATATACTTTTAATATGTCTTTTAATGTGCTTCAGGAATATTTTAATAGCATTTTAGCTCATTAGAAATCCATTAGCATTTTATTATAATGTTTTTTTTTATATTAAAAATGGTATAAAAAAGTGCAAAAATCATTAAATTTAAATGCTACCACACACACATGATTTGAAATCTAGAAAACTTTAATATAATGTTGTGTACATTACAAAATGAATAGAGTACATTAAAAAAGTACAGCAGCATATATAATATCTTGACCAACATACATTATAATAAATTAATGATCAGTGAAATGCTATGGCAATGCTATTTTATCCATTTGTAGAACTTTTCAGTTATGCCTGTATTATTGGAAAATACACTACAACTATTACGTCATTTAATAAATAAGCATCAAAATGACATTTTCTTTGAAAAAATACTGAAAAACAGTGCAGAAGTGCATTTTTCACAAACTTAAGCCTACAGATGGCTGAACCAAACAAAGACACAGAACAGTGTTTAGGGTCTGTTTATTTTATTTAGTTTTTGTGTAGACATTATTTATATTTTATTTATTATTTATTATATTCGTACCCCAGGGCATCCAAGATGTAGGTGACTTTGTTTCTTTAGTAGAACACAAACAAAGATTTTTAACTCAAACCGTTGCAGTCTGTTAGTTATATAATGGCAGTCAATGGGATCCACAGCTTTGAGAGTCAAAAAAAAAAAAAAAACATACACAGACAAAACCAAATTAAACCCTGCGTCTTGTGATGATACATTTAGGTCTTAAGACACTAAACAATCAGTCTTTACAAGAAAATGAACAGTATTTATATAATTTTTTACCTCTGATCCACCGTAATGTCCAACTGTCCTGAGTGCGCATGACCTGTGAAAAAACCATAGGCACAGCTGATGATTTCAGTATACTTTATCCCCCTCTGGCTCTCTAAATCATCAGGGGAAAAATGATCACTGCAGACCCTCCACACTTTTAGTAACTTCATGGGTGTTGATATCCAGCCGAAGAGCAAGCAACCATAACTGCAGTCGATCAGGCTCAAAAGTTGGGAGTCGGTGAAAACTCAACACTCCCGGATGAGTTCGTGCAAACCAACGTAATCTTTTAGTTTTTAAGCGGTTGCAACAATCAGGATAAGCACAAGTAATTACCATTTTGAGTAGCCGTCTTACCCACAATCTTTTCTTCTGTGTAAACGATGAGTGACGTATACACGCGACAGATGCACATGCATCTACTATGCTAGAGCACGTTGACGCGTCACGCGCTGGCTGTTGTGAATAGGCTCAGGACAGTTGGACATTCCGGTGGATCAGAGGTAAAAAAGTTACATAAACACTGTTCAGTTTCTTGTAAAGACCGATTGTTTTGTGTCTTAACACCTCAGTGTATCATCACGAGACGCAGGGTTTAATTTGGTTTTGTCTGTGTACGTTTTATTTACTCTAAAAGCTGTGGATCCCACTGACTGTCATTATATGACTGACAGACTGCAACGGTTTGAGTTAAAAATCTTCGTTTGTGTTCTACTGAAGAAACAAAGTCGCCTACATCTTGGATGTCCTGGGGGTAAGCAGATAAACATTAAATATTCATTTTTGGGTGAACTATCCCTTTAAATAAAATTGTGATGCCCATCTGCTTTAAAAGTCAAACAGTGTGGTAAGAGGGGTGGTAACATACAACTTGTTTGACTTGTTACAAACTTTATGTCTGAAAATGAAATGAAAATGTCTGTAGAGAAGGGCATGTTTTTTCAGTCTTTGAGAACAACATAAATTTTTTTAGTTTTCCTGTGTGTGCTGTCATTTCCAACAGCTGTTTTAACAGGTAGGTTTTCATAGGATGTGCCTTTGAATGAGGTGCAGGTTCTTGTGCATTTTAATCTGTATGCTTTACACATTTACACAATCTTATTGTTGTTTTTGTTGTAGGGTCTCAACATACTGCCTTTGTCTCAGATTGTAGTGTACAACAGTTTGAATGCAAATGAAAATGATTTTTGCTTACCTTTCGATACTCACAGGTTCTCATTCTTTGTGGTTGCTGGCAACTTACATTGAAGGAAAGACGCCGTTTCCTTCATTCAGTGCTGTGTATATGCTGGATGACATTACAGTTGGATACTATAATTCAGAGACAAGAAACTACATTCCAAGAGGAAATACTACAAATGAAGATGAGGAGGTTGATCAAATAAATCACAGTATAAGTGAATTTTTGCGTCCTTTTATTTCGGGAAGACTTAAAGGAAAATTTTATAATGAAACAGAAGGTAAATTTGAATTTGAAATTTGAAAAACATCTGACCTTGAGACAAATATTTCATGAATCAAAATATGTTGTATTTGTTAAATAAATAAAATTAAGCTATATTAAAACATGTAACGTTAACTGAAATACACAGAAAATATTAGTATTTGCTCATAGTCAGACCTAAGCCAAGATCCTAAGTCTGTTTTGAAATCTGATATGCTTCTTCTTTTTCTTTTTTAACAGGTCCCGTCGTTGTTCAGATGGTGAGTCTGTGTGAACTATTGGACAATGACACACCTGGGCAGCTGATCACTAGGGTTGCTTTTGAAGGCTCGACTACAGAAGAAATGCATTTTTTTGATGACATATTAACATTTCATGGCATAGACAAACCAACACAAAATATGGACACATATACAAATGGCGCCATACAAATATATATTACCCACGCTGCACAGCAAACCTTAGGAATCACCTTAAAAAGAGAGCATCGCAAGGAAATAGAAAAGGTACATTTCCTCTGTGTTTCCCACCTGCTTTAATAAAAGCAATTACATTTTATCCAGCTTATGGGGCTTTTTGAGTCCAAAAATGAGCTTAAAAATAAATTTGTTTCTCTTTTAGACAGGGAACAGGTGCTTAACCTTCACAAAGTGTTGATCAAGCTCATGAAGCCAAACTAAATATTACTTGCACAAATTTTGAAAACGCTGCAGTAAAGTGTGATTTTTTTTTTTCTTCTGCAGTGAAACCACGAGTCAGACTCATCCAGAAAACGAACTCAGATTCTGGAGGGTTTCGTGTGAGTTGTTTGGCAACAGGATTTTATCCTCGTCACATCAACCTGACCCTGTTCAGAGATGGGCAGCCTGTAGCTGATCATGAGATCACTGGAGGAGATCTGCTGCCCAATGGTGACGGGACGTACCAGATGAGGAAGAGTCTGGAGATCAGTGCTGCAGACAAACACAAATACACCTGCTCTGCCACACACCTCAGTCTGGACAACAAACTGGACATCACTTTGGGTAATGAGCTGTTATGGAAAAATAAATAAATAATAATATTCAAAATAATAATAATCTGTTTTGTGACCTTTTTATTATGTTTGTTTTAGAGTTTCCTGGTGAACCATTTAAATCAGCGATTCCTTCAGTGATGATAGTTTTGGCTCTGATGTTGGTGTTTGGAACTGGGGTCGTCATATATAAATGCAGAAGGAAACGAGCAGGTAGGACAAGAACTGAAGTATAAATGAATCATCCAGTGATATTTTAATTTATGCAATCTTTAATTTCCATTAATAATTCTCCAGCATTTATTTCCTTTCATATTATAGCTTCTTTAAAGAGTGATTATTCTGCAGCTTCTAGTAAGTACATTATTTTAAACGTTTTATATTTTTGCAAATGTCTTTTGGCCACAAGTTAATGTCTACAGAGTGAATTTTTTTGCATTATTGTATAGTTTAAATGCGGCTGTAAACGATCCCAGCCCAACACTTAAAAGGTAAAACAGCGATAGAGGGCGATTTTGAAGTTGAGGGAGGACATGAGATGGGAGTTTTTCGACATACACTAACTGTCATGAACCGGAACAAAAACAGTCCAGGCAGAGTAAGACAAGATGAGCATTTGACATTAAAAAGTATATAAATTGTATTATTTTTATGAAAATAACAGTTTCGCTAGAAAAGACCCTTCTTCCTCGGCTGGGATCATTTACAACTGCATTTGGGATCGTTTGAAGCTGCATTTAAACTACATTTTGGAAGTTCAAACTCGGGGCACCATAGAAGTCCACTATATGCAGAAAAATCCTGAAATCTTTTTCTCAAAAAACATAATTTCTTTATGACTAAAGAAAGAAAGACATGAACATCTTGAATGACAAGGGGGTGAGTACATTATCTGTAAACTGTTGTTCTGGAAGTGGACTTCTCCTTCAATCATTAACAAATAAAAACTTCTTTTCCAGCATCCGAAGAAAGCATGGACACAGCATCCTGAAGTTAATATAAACTCTCTGACACAACTTTTAGTCTTCCATCTTCTTTTACTGAAGATTAATACAAATGTTCAAAGCGTTGTGCAATAATCATTAAAATATGTTATGTGAGTTCAATCTGTGAAATTGTTTTTGCTCTTCAATGTATTTTTTTCAGCCTTCCAAAAGTATTTAGATGTGCGGCGACACAGTATTGCATTCTTTCTTTCTTAAAACACTTATAATAATAATAATTAATAGTAATTCTATTAATATCAGTAATAACACAATTAAATCATTAATTTATTGCTATCCCTAAAAATCAGGGGGTGTACACTTTTGGTGTGCTGTTGTTGTGTGTAAAGAATGTGTATCAATTTAGTTTGCTATATATATATATATATATATATATATATATATATATATATATTCATTCAGTTCAATTGCATCTCTTGTGAGAGATTTAGTATTTTATAGGGGATCAGCTTTTATGGAATCTATGGTAATGTGGATAATTCCTGTCTTCCAAAGAAAAACAAGAAGAAAACACCAACATTTGGTGTGACAGATAAATTTGTGCTGTAGAATTTCACTGGTCACATTTACAGGACAAATTGTTAAACTTATTTGAGACAATTGGTTACCATAAATACTGAAATGTCTATTGTTTACAGTAAAGTTTACATAATCAGCTTTAATTTGTCATGTACAACACTTGCAATCATGCAACCCACTGATGGCAATTTGTATTTTACATTTTGGTATATTGGTGACTAATTCATAAGAATTTGACAATCTCACACAATCTGTTTATGCCCCACTGAGGGTTAAGTTTGGCTTAATGTTTTTTATTTGTTTGTTTGTTTGTTTGTTTGTTTTTCATAAAAGTGTATGTTTTGTACAAAAAATGTAAGAAATTTTAATAAACTCTCAGCTCATAAAAAACATTTTTTAATGATTTTTATTTTTTGTCTGGCCTTTAGAATTTACATGTTTACATTACATTGTTTCCCAGAACACAAAATAAGTACAGTTTACCTTAAAAACTAGACATACAGTATTGTGTTAAACAAAAGGCATTTAAAATGATAGTTTATTCAAAATAACCTACAAGATAAAGAGAACTTATACTGGCGCCTAGTGGTGTGGATGAAACATAAAGAAAATGTTTTCAGCTATCATCAGCTAACATCAATCAGCTTCAAATACTATAAATAAACTTTTAAGTTACTGATATGCCAGGAGTTTTTGCTGTGAGTGTACATGGATTATACACTTTTCAAAAGTATTATTCATTGTGTAAAACAAATCATTCTATTGTTTAATAAAGTACATTAATTAGGAGGCGACAATAGAAGCATTGACACTGTCTGAATCTGGAAGGGTGTAACCTTAAAGTGACTGAAACAACTCTCATTGCAACTGAGATTTTGCAGGAAATAAACCTGGTTACTTATTTGACTTGTTGCAAGCCTTCTTTATGGACACATTTACTGAATGTAGCTGTAGAAAATGATATATTCTTACCAGCTTGAGAACAACATGACATTTACTTTACTGTGTTTGCCGCAATTTCCAACAGCTGTTTTTACAGGTAGGATTTTATAAGATTTGCCTTTAAATCAGGTGCAGTACATTCTCTTGTGTATTTTAATCTATGCATGCTTTTACATAATCTTATTATTGGTTTGTTTTTGTTGTAGGATCTTAACAAACTCTTTCTCAGATTCCACTGTATAATAGCTTTAATAATTGCAAAAGAAAATTACTTTTCTTGTTACTGTTTCTTACAGGTTCTCACTCCTTGCGATTCACTGTAACGTACATTGAAGGAGAAACACCATTTCCTACATTTAGTGTCCTATGTTGGATGACATTACAGTTGGATACTTTGATTCAGAGATAAACAGCTACGTTCTAGGGATGGGACAATAAATCGATTCGTGGATCGATTCTGAGATCTTCCGAATGCATCGCCATTCTCTTTGAAATCGATTCTGAGCTTAGATTTTAACAGCAGATGGCGCTTTAAGGGGCCGTTCACATATCGCGTTCAAGTTCATTATTTCAAGTTCGTCGCAACGCGCTCGTTTCAGGCGCGTTCGCGCCGCATCGAGATGAAAACATCTCAACTTTTCAGAATGCAGCAAGCGCACCGCAAGTCATGTGACAAGATTTAACCAATTAGCTTCATCCTTTCCCGTAACAACATTGAAAGCTCAGCCAAGATGGAGAAACAGCTGATCATAGATTTTTAAATAAATTTAGTAGCAGAGCTACAGCAAGTGATTTTTAGTGTTGGAAATCTGTTTGTCCTTTGATGAAACTTCCGCGTCTTCATTGAGATTGCGGGTCATGGTTGCTTAGATCAAGAGCGCTTTGGAAAGGAGGAGAAATCGGGGGCGCCTAGCGTTTTCCACGCATTTTTAGGCACGATATGTGAACGGCCCCTAATCTAGTTTTTATCCGCACACTCAAATGCTCATGAAAAAGAGTGCTGAAGAGAACCTGTGCGTTCGGCTTAGTCATGTTATTTCACCTCGGCTTGCTTTTATACTTTTATGACGCGAGATTATTGTATAGCCCACTGTGAACACCCTTGTAATTCGCTTCAACCTTTTCAAATTGTATAAATTATTATTTATTTATAAATGTATTATCTATTCATTACTATAAAACAAAACTATAATGCTATAAGAAAGAGAACAAATTAATTCATTGTTTACCTGGGTCTTTAGTTTATGATTAGCTCACCTCTTATCTGACAAGTTTTCGAGTTTGAGTCATTCATTCATCACGTGACAGCCCCATATAAGCTTAACCCAATGCAGTGTCAGCGAGAAAGAGAATTGATTAGTTCATCTCTGGAGTTTTCGGGGTTCGAGTCGTTCGTTCATCACGTGAAATCCCCATAAGCTTAACCTATGCAATCTGTTTTCTTTTTAAGAAAATTAGCACCCTTATCAGTAATTTGTTCTGACTCCATGTTGTCCACCATTCACAATGAACCAGATTCTGATGAACCTCGAGATCTGTAAGTGAGAAGATAAGTGTGTTCAGACTTAGCATTCATTGAATATGTCTTATATAGTTATATAGGTAAACGCTAATGAGTATGTAAATCTGATTGGCTGGGAACATTGAATTGAATGAACCAATGAGAACATGAGTAGAGTTTAATGGCTGAACTAGTCAAATATATATATATATATATATATATATATATATATATTCGGGGGTTATCCAAAAAAAACGCAAAATTTACTGTTTGCATAATTATGAATTTGAAATTCCAGTCTATATTGTATAAACCTGTATAAATCTTCACTATATATATAATAAATATCCTTGTGATAAGTTTTTATCAAAATCATCTTCTTCTAATTGATTTCCTCCCACTGTATAGAGCTTTGTCTCTGAATCATAGTGTCTGCTTGTGATGTCATCCAACATATATGAGATATCATTTTCAGGAAAGGGTGACTGCCCTTTAATGTAAGTTGCAAGCAACCGTAATGAATGAGAACCTGTGAGAAACAGCAACTAAAACAATCAAGAGAACACAACAATGAGCACAGTAATAAGAAATTCAATAAACTAAACAGAGAAATACAGACATTTATCATAAGATGTGGGAAAGTCTGCCTTGCATAACAAAAAATAATAAATATAATCCCTGATAGCACACATACACATACATACATGACATCTGCATTTACATCTGGAAGACGTATTTTTTAGTGCATTTGCTCATCTGCAATACGCCTATAGAACCTTTCCTATTAGATGTCAAACAGACGTCTATTAGATGTCTTTAAGATGTTTATAAGTTAGAGTGTATGTAAAACTGACATCTGAAAGACATCTGTCAGATGTTTGTACACAGCAGATGGTTTCCAGATCAAGTGATCTTTAACAGACATCTTGCAGATGTACGTGTGCTATCTTGGATAATACAGCCCGATCTCACAGCAATTCGTACATATTTTACGAGGTACAAATTCATATGACCTCACTCATACAAATTCATATGATTTTAGCTAAAACGTACGTATGTTACGAGTTGCACAATACGTATGAATTTGTACGAATGCCCTACACCTAACCCCGGCCCTAAACCTACCCATTACTGAAATTGTATGAATTCGTACTAGTGAGGTCATACGAATTTGTATGAACTAGCCACTCTGTAAAATACGTACAAATTGGTCATGAGATAGCGTTAGATAATAATGACATCACTATGTTATGTACAATGTTAAGTAGAATTCTTTCAATATATATTCCAAATGCAACATTGTAAAATCCCTATATGAACATGTAGCAGGGTAGTCTGAAAGTCTGAAAGTGCTTTTCCGTGTTGTAGGTATATGGGTCATTCCATGTCAACTCAACCAGTTGCCTGGCTCAAATTTTTGATTTTGTTAATATTTTTTTCTGTAGAAAGACAAACATATATACTGATGAAAGCCAAAATATTAAATGTCACAGATGTACAGATAATATGATCATGAGATTCTGTCAGTCTCAAATATGCCATATTTTAACCAACTGAACATAATTCCTGTATTTTTTTTTCCCACATAAACGATGTAAGAAACAATCTCATCTTTATCTGTAGTATTATCTCTAGTAATGTATCTGTAGTCTGTAAATTATAGTGTTTTACTGCGATATCATCCAACATTCAGAAAATGATTTTTCTCTTCTTGGGGCTAAAATACACCTAGAGTTCCATATGTAGCTGTTATTTAGTATGGATTTTAATATTAGTGTAAATTAATAACAACTTTGTTTTCAGGTGTTTTTATACTCTGTTTCTGTCTTCAGTCTGTAGACTCTCATTTTGACAGCACCCATTCACTGCAGAGGACGCATTGGTGAGCAACTCATCTTGGATGACCTGAGAGTGGGTGAAAAGGGTTTAAATATTAGTAGTGGTGTGGTCAGTGGTTAAAAGAAAAAAAAAAAACATTTCAGCTACACTGAATGCATAGAAAGGAAGTGTAAAACTAAACCTGACGTATTCATGACATGGTGTTAAGATATGCACAAACTTGATTTTCCAGTTCTTTGAACACAGTTTCTTGAACACAGAGATATATACACTGCATACTCAACAATATGGATAAAAATCTACTCTTTTTTGTGCTTTTACTACCAACATCTGCTTCAAAGGGTAAGTCCTCTGACGAGTGCAGTATGAAAATGCATTATTGCCTATAATTTTGTTAGGAGTAATTGTGCTGAGTAGTTATTTAGCAGTCAAATAACCACACAATACTTTCACCTTTTCAGACTTTAACCCATGCCTTTTATTTACATAGGGATGTCATATTAGATTTTATAAACAGTCTTTTTCGTGTTGTACTTGGAATGTGCATGGATATGAGTACCCAAATGCACGTCACCAAACCAAATATTATGTAAATATTTCTACTGAATATTATTTTTAAGTTTCAAATCAAAATACAAGTAAAATACAAAAAAAGTTGCCATCAGTAATTCTTTTTTGTTATATATTTAATTTTGCTGATGAAGATCTGGTCAACATAGGCAGTTTTAGATTATTGCTACAATCAATACATAAAACTAAGTTTATGAAATGAAACCTTGATGATTTTACATAAAGTTAACTTAGACCTGAGAAGGTCCAATTGTAATTTCAGGCAGACATTCACAGTACTACTCAATATATTTTATTGAATCTCTTCTTACTGTGCACTTCACATGTACTGTTGACATGTCAATTGTTTTGGTTATTGTTTCTCACAGGTTCTCACTCTTTACAGTTGCTTGCAACTTACATTAAAGGGCAGTCACCCTTTCCAGAATTTGGTATCACATATATGTTGGATGACATTACAGTTGGATATTACGATTCTGAGAAAAAGCTCCTTTTTGTGAGAGGAAATACAACAGAAGATGATGACGCATTTGGCGAAAATTATCACAGGGATATAAGTAATGATATGTACAAGTCTGTAAACTATAGAATTAAGTTACAACATGATAATAATCATACAAACAGTAAGTACAGCATTACAATGAATTCGTTTTTTAGGGATATGTTACAACAATTACAGTGTCTACATAGAACAAAACAAGTGTTTATTTGTTCAAAAAAGGATTGATTAACCTTACAAGAAATGGGTGGGGACAGAAATTCAGATTTAATACGTACAGTGCTGCTTGAAAGTTTGTGAACCCTTTAGAATTTTCTACATTTCTGCATAAATATGACCAAAAAGTTAATCAGATTTTCACACAAGTTTTGAAAATTGACAAAAGAGAACCCAATTAAACAAATTAGATGAAAATATATACTTTGTCATATATTTATTATGAAAAATTATCCTGCGTTAAATATTTGTGAGTTGCAAAAGTATGTGAATCTCTAGGATTAGCAGTTAATTTGAAGGTGAAATTAGAGTATCTGTTCAGAAGTGTTTTAGGTGTCAGTTTATGCCCTGTTTTATTTAAAGAACTGGGATCTATTTGTCACACCTATTTTGTATTGGCTTTTCCCTCATGTGCCCATATATGGTGTTCCTGTTCCTGTCCTTGTTATTGTCATTATTAGTTAATCACCATCACCTGTTTGTGTATCATTAACCACCCTTTATAAGCTGTTTGAGTTCTATGCTTTGTGTCCGGTCTCATCAATGAATACGTCTGCCTGCCTGGATTTCACACCCACCCTCCCTCTCTTGCCTCATCCACTCATCCCTGCCTCAGCCGTGCCACCTCTGTGTCCCGACAGCCCCTCTGCTCACCCTTAGCCCACCATCTGTGCAGTGGGCTCACCATCGGCATCATGGCTGGAGGATCCCTCGTCTTCGCCTCCAGCCTCCGAGTCCTGGACTCCACCTTGGCCCTCCGACCCTCCTGCTCCCTCATCCCTTCGGCACCGCCTTGGTTGGTCGTTGACCCGCCATCGCCTCAGGACTCCATTCCTCCAGCTGTGCCTCGTCACTCCGTCCCACAGGCTCCATTGGGCTCCTCCCTTCCTCCAGCTCCGCCTCAGTCCTCTGTCGCTCTACCTCCACCGCGGACCTCCGGATCTCCCCCTCGGTCATCTGAGCCTGGGACTCCGCCTTGGCCCTCCGGATCCTCTATGTCGCCTTTACTCTTCGGCTCTCCGTCTCTGCCTTGGGCTCCACCTCCACTTGCTTTCCTGTGTCTGATCCGCCCTGGACCCTTCTGTCCCCTCCTTGGCTCCTCCCTCCGTCATCACCACCCTGGACTTTGTTTGTTGTCCTTCTCCCAGGAGTCCGTCCTCCGCCAGAGCTTCCTCCTACACTGACTTCCTGTTGCCATCCCAAGTCCCCTCCGTCACTCCCTTTTTTGTTTTTCTCTATGGCACGAGGTCATGCCTTCTGGGAGGGGGGAGAACTGTCACACCCCTATTTTGTATTGGTTTTGCCCTCATGTGCCCATATATGGTGTTCCTGTTCCTGTCCTTGTTATTGTCATCATTACTTAATCACCATCACCTGTCTGTGTATCATTAACCACCCTTTATAAGTTGTTTGAGTTCTATGCTTAGTGTCCGGTCTCGTCAATGAATATGTGTGTTCCTGTCTTCCTTTTGTGGATTTACCTGTGTGGATTATATTAAAGACTTTTTATTGCATTTCATCGTCATGTTGCGCCTTCCTCCACACGTGTTGTGACACTATTAAAGTCTGATCATGTTTGTGAAAGTGAATTATGGCAAAAACAAAGGAGATCTGAGGACCTCAGAAAAAGAGTTGATGTTGCTCATCACGCTGGAAAATGTTACAAAACCAACTCTAAAGAGTTTGGACTTCACAAATCCACAGTCAGACAGACTGTGTACAAATGGAGGAAATTCTAGACCACAGACCAACAAAGATCACTCCAAAGCAAGATGTATAATAGTTTCCGAGGTTGCAAAGAACCTCAGGATAACTTCTAAGCAACTGAAGGCCTTTCTCACATTGCTTAATGTTAAAGCTCATGAGTCCATCATCAGGAGAACAATGAACAACCATGGTGTACATGGCACGGTTGCAAGGAGAAAGCCACAGCTCTCCAAAAAACACTGCTGCCTGTCTGCAGTTTGATAAAGATCATACGGACAAGTCAGAAGGCTATTGGAGAAATGTTTTGTGGACGGATGAGACCAAAATATGTTTAAATGAAAAGCGTTATGTTTGGAAAAAAAAAACAAAAAAACACTGCATTCCAGCATAAGAAGAACCTTATCCCATCTGAAACATGGTGGTGGTAGTATCATAGTTTGGGCCTGTTTTGTTGCATTTGAGCCAGGACGACTTGCCATCATTGATGGAACAATAAATTCTGAATTATACAAGCAAAATCTAAAAGAAAGTTCAGGACATCTGTCCATGAACTAAAATCTAAAGAGAAAGTGGGTCATGCAGCAAGACAACGACCTCAAGCACACAAGTCATTCTACAAAAAAATGGTTAAACAAGAACAAAGGTAATGTTTTGGAATGGCCGAGTCAAAGTCTGGACCTTAATCCAATTAAAATGTTGTGGAAGGAAACCCACCAACATCACAGGCTTCGTTTCTGTACTAAAGAATGGGCTAAAATTCCTACAAGTCGTAGCACAGGACTGATCAGCTACAAAAAATGTTACCTGCAGTTGTTACTTTAAAAAGGGGTCACAACAGATACTGAAAGCAAAGATTCACATACTTTTGCACATCGCAAAATATTTAATACTGGATCATTTTTCTCAATAACTAAATGACAAAGTATTTTTTTTTTTTCTTGTTTGTTTGATTGGATTCTCTTTGTCAACTTTAACGACTTGTGTGAAAATCTGATGGTTTTTTGCGTTACATTTATGCAGAAATATAGAAAATTCTAAAGGGTTCACAAACTTTCAAGCAGCACTGTATAATGGTGTATTTAATTGTATTTAAGAATTATATTGTGAACTACAACAACAAAACTTTTAAGTAGTGAGCTGTTTTCTTCCTCACTCACAGGTCTTGATGTTCACCAGATACTGATTCACTGTGAAATACTGGACAACATGGAGTCAGGGCAGATTACAGCTAAGGGCGCTACAGGGGGATCCACGATTGTTGAGCTGCATTTTCTTAATAGAAAGACAACTTTTAGTTCTTCTTTCCATACAAAGACTGTCCAGCCATTTCTAAGATTACTCCAATATCACTATGAAAATTTTTACTATTCACTTTGCATGGAAACCTTGAAAGGGTACCTTAAAAAGAGAGGAAATCAAGTCAACAGGAAAGGTAAGTCACATGCACAATTTTATACGTAGCATAATTTCTTATAAAGTAACAAAATATAGAACCACAAGTTAAAACAGTGGACCTGTTCTAGTAGGGTTGTGGACAGCAGGCATAAACAATGACAAAACAATGAGATTTTTACTAAGAAAAATTAAGCTCACACATTACATATTATGCTGATGTAAGCCTATCTTTATTTTTTATATTATATGACAAATATTTCTCATACAATAACCATGTTTTCAGGTGTGCATGCATCTCTTTTTTTAACTTTCTTCCCCAGTGAAACCCAGAGTCAGATTCATCCAGAAAGCAAACTCAGATTCTGGAGGGTTTCGTGTGAGTTGTTTGGCAACAGGATTTTACCCTCGTCACATGAACCTGACCCTGTTTAGAGATGAGCAGCCTGTAGCTGATCATGAGATCACTGGAGGAGATCTGCTGCCCAATGGTGACGGGACGTACCAGATGAGGAAGAGTCTGGAGATCAGTGCTGCAGACAAACACAAATACACCTGCTCTGCCACACACCTCAGTCTTGACAACAAACTGGACGTCACTTTAGGTAATGAGTTCACATAAGACTAGTGCAAATAAATTAATATATCGGATAAATTAATATCTTTTTGACCTTTTGTTGTCAGAGTATCCAGGGGAAACATTTGAGTCAGTGACGACTTCTGTGCTTGTGGTTTGTGTATTGGGGTTGGTGTTATTGACACTGGCTGCTATTATATGGATCATTACATGGAGGAGAAGACGGCAATCAGGTACAGTAATACAAGACATGAAACAGTACAATGAGAAGATGAAGGTCATATTTAATGTCCATTTTTTAATTGCTGTGTTCTATTGTAGTTTCTACAAGTGATTACTCCTCTGCATCTAGTGAGTATTTTCAATATAGTTTATGTATCAGTACTTTCAAAATATTTTATTTTCATGTTGTAACCCTACTTTAATTTCAACATACTTCCCTTTCAGCAACATCAGATTCATAAGGTTTATGGGTAAAATAATGTGATTGGCTTAAAAAAATATATATAACATCCTCTGTGTGTGTGTGTGTATGCTATAGTAACATCCTCAGGGAAATTTCTGTATGTGAACATACACCATGTGTAGATATGCAGTAATCTACCTTTGTACTTACTGAAATGTTAAAATACTCATATCATTTATTATGCAGTATGTAAAATTACTGTTGTTTCTAAATGTTAAACTTTTAATATCAATTTATCTACACTCAAAAAAATTATCTGTAAAAGTAATGCACAATATACTGTATTAATTTGAAGACATTTTCCATAGGCTATTTATTTTTACATGCTTTTTGAATTTTACTTTGCATTGAACTATATAATATCCACAAAATTAATGTATAACGTCCTGGCAGAAAATTAACAGTAGCCTATTTTATTTATTTATTTATTTTTTTAAATATATTTTCTCATTTGATTTTACTTTATATTTTGTGCCTCATCTTTTGTGCTGACTATTGTGGATATGTGAAGATCTTTCATCCAGATTATTTTTAACTTTCTAGCAGTAATTTTGAAAAGGTTTAATCTTGCAGGTGAAATAGTACATTGAAGATTATAATGCACAAAACAGTTCCACAATACAATTGTTTAGCAAAACACACAATAAATGATTACTAAACGTGTAAATTGTCTTTTTCAATAGGAAAAATTGTCAGAATTTGCAACAGGTGTTGTCAAACTGATGAAGATGTTTTCTTAATTTGCTGGTGTTTTTTTTTTTTCTTTTCTATTTTTAAGTGTTTTCTTTATTTGCCGTAATTGTGTGATCAGTTGCTGAGATTAATGTGATGAAACAGATCATACAAAAATGTAAAAATAATGAATAAATACACATAATAAATAAAGTTTTTCCTCCTTCATTTAAGAAAAAAAAAATCAGATCCTTTTTTTACGTCAGCGGTGTGCACCATCAGAAGGAAAATAAGACGCTCAAATTTGCGTGCATGACGCATGAACAGTGTAGTCTGTTCTAGTGCATTACTCGATAGAGCGCCCGTGCGTTATGTATTTGATGCACACTTTTGTAACGATCAGTCATTCATAATTAATTTTTATCTGCCGTCAGACTATCTGAGACTTTGTTGTATAAATATATATTTAAATTTCGCTCATTTATTTTACAACAGAAGCATATATACACACACACGTGGGTTAATAATGTGACACCTAAATTTTCTGTCCGATTGCATTTTTTCAGTTAAAAATTGATTAAAATGCACTGAAAAGATGCTATATATACCTCTCCTAAAAAAGATTAGTTTTTTGTCATTTGTCTGTTATTCGAAGTGTCAAAATATAACTGTTGTTTTGAAAACGTCTTTGAAATTACCCTAAGTTTGTTCTGATTAATTTTCAGCACTATTTGGCATGATTTTTGAAGTTTTTTGTAATCCTGTATAAAATTGCTTTGGCATTTGTATTCATATTTCCATTGTAATATAAAAACAAACATTGTCCAATGATTTCCATTTTGTGAAATATTGTGTGGTGCGACCATCAAGAAACTACCATTTTGGGACCTTTATGTTGAAATCCATTCAAAGATAGAACTTTGCATCATATACCAATTTGCCAATGACCCATGGAAGCAGGTTTGTAACTCTCTTTCAAATTTGGAAAAAAATAAAATAAAAATAACCTTTTTAACAGCTGGTATGTAGTTACCACATTTGAATATCATGTGGTTGGTTAAAAAAAAAAAAAAAAAAAAAAAAGAATATTAAGTTATTTCTAAAAGTATTTATTTTTATTATAACGAAGCTAGCTTGTTTTGTTTTGGTAGCCAATTCTGTGCTTGTAAATTGTGACTGAATTTGAAATATCATGTAGTGCGACCAAATATCATGTGGTGCAACCACTGTGTTTTCTATTATAGATATATATCCCAAATTGGCAGATTTTGTGTTTTTATATTCAAATGATAGTTTATATACATGAAATACTTTATTTTATTTTATTTTAGTATCATTAGCAATTTGTGTCATTTCAGACGGTTTATGTTTAATATTTGTACAATATGAGAAAAAAATGCAAAAAATTAGAGCATATAATTTTAGTTTAGTAACAATGTATGTATTAGTTTTTTATTATTTATTTATTTATAACTATTTTAAGCTATTTTACCAGATTCCACTGCCAAGCAAAGTAAAATAAATGCTCGCCAAAGGCAGCATGTTAATTCTGACCCTGCAGTCAAGCACAAACTTCAGATTTCATTTTCTACTGTAAGAAAGATGTTCATGTTGTGATCTCAGAACCTAAGCCTGCAACCTCCCTCTACTCTTAATTGACCCTTTGCAAGGACCCGCCCCCCTTTACTTACCGTTGCTACATCCGACAAACCATGGCACTTTTACGCCACACATCATGTTCCCATGCAGTGAAAAAAACATCACGGAGCAAAGAGGACACTGACAACACGCCAACATACAAGACAGAGCAGGTTACTTTTGGTATCAAATAAAGTCTGTGTGCTCAAATTTTGACTTTTTTTAAGGAATTCAAACAACAAATACTGATTTGTGTCCTGACGGATTGCCGTAACGCCTCAGTTCAAGCAGCACATGAACAGATCATCTCATCTTTACTAGTTATAGAATGAAATAAACATGAATGAACATCAGAAGGTATCTTGTTTCACCCGTGAAAAGATGTCAATACACACCATTTTTTAAGTTCATGTCCACTGACTTTAATCTACTCTCCTGTCTGGTTTGTTTGTTGGACAAAATGGCATATTTGGCATTATGATTGGTCAGATCACCTGTTGAAAAAACTCCCAGTGAAGGGTCGTTTGAGCAGCCAAGATTGGCCAAAATTCCTGCAGTTAATGTCATGTGCTGCACTTTTCTCTTTAAGTAGATTTTTAATGATATAAGGCCTGTGTCATTTGGAGCGACCACTCATCATGTGGTGCAACCAATAATAGGAATAACTGTATTAACATAAAAATAAAATATCTAATTTCTGTGGTTGAAATATGAATCACGGCTACAGCATGCTTAAGTGAATGATATTTTTAAAGCATTTTTATCGGTTTTATGCTATTTACAGGAAAAAATAAGTGTGCTAAGTACATTTAAGAAGGCAACTCTGAAATTATAAAACAAAAATATGAGATCATTATTTACAAAATAAATGCAAATACTTTGTTTCTAAATACTTAAATTACAGGGATCATCTTAAAAATGTTAAGCATGTTAAGGAAATGAATTAATTTTAATATAAATCATGGTCGCACCACATGACATTTTTCAAGGCTATGGCCAATTCATCGAGATGATGAATCACTTAATTTTAAACAATAAAATCACTTAATTTTTAATTTTACCATTAATTCATGTGTACACAACATCAGTTTGAACAATTACAACAGATATTATTATTTCTTTGGATTTTAAAATTGGCCTGTCGAAAATCCTTATATGTCAGTGACCCACTTTTCAAATGACTGTGATTGTTCCATCCTGAAGGGATGTTAAGCAGTACTAATACTGATACGCCTTAACAGCCATTAAAGTAACTGCTAGTAAAAATATTAAAGCTGGAAAAGGTATCACCAAAAATGTCTGCATGGCCATAAGGTATCAGATCCAACCACAAATCAAACACTATGTCAGCCTGGTCTCTGTAACCATAACTAGAACTGAACTATACTGAATAGAAATAGAATATAAATATATATAAATAATATAAAAGTTCTGAGGAATACTGTAGCTTGTTATACTATTAAGGGTTGAAATTATGTAGACTGGAGACTCTGAGACAGCCTACTTCAGTTTTTTACTGATAAGCTGCTGCTCAAGGAAATAACTCTCAGTCATGCAAAGTTGACAAGATGATCAAGTTATTTATTTTTCTGTGGGTGCTTTCAATTCGAGCATCTGTTTCAACAGGTAGGACAAGAATTTAGGGTTTGATAAAAAACGAAGTCGATTTTAATTCATTTGCACATATAATTACACATTATTTTGTCTTAAGCATTGTTAGCTGTCATTGTTTTGTTTGGTTTAAGGGGATATAATTACATTATATTACATTAAAATATGTTACTTTATACTTTAATGACAATATTATTATTTCATAGGTTCTCACTCGGCGTGGGTGCTTGTAACGTACATTAAAGGAAACACTCCATTTCCTGAATTTAGTATCACAGTGATGCTCGATGACATTACAGTTGGACACTATGATTCAGAGACAAGGACTTACGTTACAAGAGGAAATACTACAAATGAAGATGATATGTATAACCTGGGGGATAATACCGCCATAAGAGAACATTTGTATAACCATCTTGTGGATAAATTAAGACACGAAAACCATACAGATAGTAAGTTAATTTAATTTAATTGATTTCATAGTCTGAACAAAGGAGTCTGACATATTTGTTCTCTATTTCTCCTAACAGGTCTTGAAGTATATCAGATACTGGGTCTTTGTGAACTGCTGGACAAGGACAAGTCAGGACAATTTATCATCAAGAATGCATTTAGTGGTTCTACTATAGACGAACTACAATATTTTAACGGGAAGTTTACATATAATGGTCCTTTAAAATATACAGAGCAGGAGTCAGACCCAGTTCTGCAGCTGTTTATGTGGTATCATGAGGTTTTTTCCTACCCAAACTGCCTAAATACTCTCAGGTCTTACCTTCAAAAGAGAAGAGCTCAGGTGAAGAGGAAAGGTAAGTCTCCAACACGCTTCTCTCAATTCATTTAATATAGAAATAGAAATTAAAATACTAAATATCTCCTGTCTTGGACAGTGAAACCCAGAGTCAGACTCATCCAGAAATTAAATTCAGATTCTGGAGGGTTTCGTGTGAGTTGTTTGGCAACGGGATTTTACCCTCGTCACATCAACTTGAGCCTGTTTAGAGACGAGCAGCCTGTAGCTGATCATGAGATCACTGGAGGAGATCTGCTGCCCAATGATGACAGGACGTATCAGATGAGGAAGAGTCTGGAGATCAGTGCTGCAGATAAACACAAATACACCTGCTCTGCCACACACCTCAGTCTGGACAATAAACTGGACACTGAGTTGGGTAAGGACTTTATTTAATTTATTTACAGACAAAATAAATGTCAAAGTCGTAAGTTAGTCGATATTAACTTCTTGTTTGTTGAATTGTATGAAAGCAATATGCAACTAGCAATCAAGTGTCATATCTGATAAAAGAATGTTGTCATACTTCAGAGTTTCCAGGGGAAACATTTAAGCAGGTGATTTCCTCAGTACTTGTGGTTTTGTCATTGGGACTGGTGTTGATAACTACGGTTGCCATTATTAAATGGAGGAGAAGGCGTCACTCAGGTAATGCATGACATGTCCTAGACAAAACATAAATAAAATAATTTCCTTTTAAAATGTTTCTGTGTTTTGTTGTAGCTTCTTCTACAAGTGACTACTCTTCTGCTTCTAGTGAGTATTTTCTGTGTAGTTTGTGTATTTTGTCTCTAATGTTTTAGCTCAGCATAATAAGACATTAACTTGCATGAGGAATAACAACATTGATTTGTCCTGTTAGTAATTTCCTAACCATTATTTGAACTTAATTTTCAGCAAGTGAAGACAATGTGGATAAAACTGGTTTAATGGTAAAGTAAATTAAGATTTATTTTTACAGTAGAAAATGCAGATAATAATATTTATTAATGGAATGAAATTGCTTAGATTGCATAACAGCAGTATTTTTAATCAATATTTAAATTCTGATTTCAGTTTTCAGCAACTGAAGACAAAGTGGATAAAACATAATTAGATTTATGGTTAAAGTAAATATGTATTATTGTTGCATATAATACTGGAAAGTACAGATGATAATAATATGTATCAATAGAATATAATTGCTTAGCTTCCATAATAGCAGTGGCATATGTATATTCCTTTCATGGTCGTTATATTTCCATATGTTGTTTGTGTGTACTTACAGCTTTGTTAAGGTCAACTGATGAGCAACTTAGATGAGTCAGATTTAGCTATGGTGTAATGTAACAGAAAGGTATGTCTTAATGCACAGTTTTACCATGCTTTTTGACAAAATTTGAGTGACAAATTAGGTAGAAATTTTAACTTGTTTAAAAAATTCTGCGAAAAGATTGACAATTAATGATCAACTGAAAGGACAGCATCTTGTTTTGACCTGTGTGTATGTAATGTATTATCCAAAGTTTGTAACTTTAAACAACCTGACATAACTCAGAGGTTCACTGATCATAATCCAGGAAATAAAAGTTGCAAGACTTGCTTGATACTTTGTTACCTGACTACCATACATTTAGTGTTGCTCGATAACATTATTTTCATGATCTGTGGTTTTCACTAGCTTGAGAACAAGGTGAACATTTATTTGTTTTTGTGTATGTGTTATCAGTTCCAGCACTGTTAAAACAAGAATGATTTCATATGAATAACTTTTGAAACAGTCACAGTAAAATATGCTTTATTTTATTTAGCACACATACTTTTTTTCTTGCATTTGTACATAACACACGTACACACACATCTCAATATAAGTTGTATATTGTGTATTTTTAAAATGATTTTTTGTATATTGTTATTTCCTATTTACTTATTCTATTTTTATTCTTTTTATTATCTGTCTTGTCGCTGTCAATATGCAGTGGAATCTTCTGCCACCAAAACAAATTCCTCGTATGTGTAAACATACCTGGCAATAAAGCTCTTTCTGATTCCGATTCTGATTTTGTAGATTCTAGTATTTAGTTGTTAAAGCTGTGGAGTCCACATCAAAGGTCACAGTTAGTATCTTATGTGGCCACCAGCTGCTTTAAATACACCAGATTTGTCAGTTCTTGCTGTGAGATGTTACCCCACTCTTCCACCAAAGCATTTCCAAGTTCCCATTCAAACTGGAAAATCGCACTGCGTCCCCTAGGGGTCGCTATAGGGAACAATATTGATTTATATGAATATTTTCTGAGCAATATTTAAATTCTAACTTAATTTTCAGCAGCTGGAGACAACGTGAATAAAACATAATTAGGTTTATTGGTAAAGTAAATGAAGATTTACTTTCGTAAAAATAAAATCACAGATAATAAAAATAAGCTAATTAAAAATGAAATTAAGTTTCTTGGATTGCATAATAGCAGTGGAACATGTATATTTTTTCATGGCCATTAAAATTGTAGTTGTAGCTTACATGGATTTACATGGTCATTTACAAGCTGAGATGAATGTCAGATGCAGTGTAGTGTTTTTTTCAAAGTTCATAACCTTAAACCTGACATAACTCAGATGTCCGCTGATCATTTTCCAAGAAATAAAGCCTGCTAGACTTGTTCCACACGTTGTTATCTGACTCGTACACGAATGTTGCTTTAGGTGTCGACATTTTCATGATGTACGGATGGGTTTTCACTAGAACAAGATGAACGATTTATTTGCTATTCTGTATGTGTTTTCAGTTCCAGCATTTGTTTTATCAGGTACGATTTCATATGAGTTGCTTTCAAAACAGGTGCAGCAAAACATGATATATTATAATTCAAATACGCACTGAATGTTTCTTACATTCTACACTGAGTATGCTATTTCTAGAGCAAATAAACAATGCTGAAAAAGTAACTAAATTTTTAAGCCTACTTTAATTTTTGTTGGCAACATGAATAGCTATGCTGGCACTGCTTTTAATGTTTTGTATTTTAATGTACTGTTGTTGTTGATTTTGTTGTTAGGTCTTACTGATGTTGTTTTGTGATGTAAGGAGTCATTTGTTTCTCTACTTTAAATCATCAGTTTGTTTCATGTACCTTAAGTCTTGAGGTCTTTGTCTAAAGGTTTAACTAATTTCTTGAGTCTACTTCTTGAGATTATTGAACAACAAATCTGTTACTACACATGATATGAACCTAATAATACTGAACAATTTAACGCTATGTAAATAAAAATGGGGACAATTTTCATGAAAGATCTTTTTGATCGTCTTATGTTTACTTAATAAAATACGTATATAAGTATTTATTAAAATTATAACCAATTTGTCATGGGAATCTGTCAATTTTAATTTATTTTTATTTTATTTTATTTATTTATTTTTTTTTCATTATATTTGAATGTGTTATTCAGCGATTGTAGTTTGCTCTCAATTGTTCTCAGGTTCTCATTCCTTGTGGGTGCTTGCAACTTACATTGAAGGGAATACACCATTTCCCGAATTTAGTGCCACACTAATGCTGGATGACATCACTGTGGGATACACTAATTCAGAAACTTGGAGCTACTTTCCAAGAGGAAATACTACTAATGAAGATACATTTGACACAAGTGACACCTGCAGTATATGGGACCATCTTGTGAAAATATCGAAGAATGAAAACCATACAGAAAGTAGGTTCTTTGGCTAAAACAAACTTTGTATTGACACAGTTATGTTGTCAACAGAACAAATGTAGCACTCTGACTTTGTGTAGCTTATGAATGAAAAGTTTATTTTTTATATATAAAACAATATACATATTCAGTGTGTTACAAAAATGAACATTATTATAGTTTTTGCTGTAAATTGAAATAAAATGTATTGGTTTCTGATGAGAAACATTTCCTTATATTGCATGCAGTTTCCTACTCTGATAATATTCATTATTAGGCATTTCAGTATGATACCAAACTTGACTGTTTTCACATCTTACACTTTCACCTAATGTCAGTAGGCCCCACAATTTATCAGGCAATTGGTCTTTGTGAACTGCAGGACAACAATAAACCTGGACAAATGGTTGCCAAGACAGCTTTTGATGGCTCCACAACAGAAGAGGTGGGATATTTTGGGGGCAAGTTTACATATAAGGGTCCCCTAAAATACTCAGATGAGAACACAAATCCATATCTTCAGCTGTTTATGTGGTACCATGAGATGTTATGCTTTCCACACTGCATAAAAACTCTCAAGACTTTTCTTAAAAGCAAGATCTCAAGTAATGAGGAAAGGTAAGTCTAAAATATGCTTTCACCTATTTTTGCCCATTGCGGCAGCACTGAACATAAACAATGCCACTAAACTGTATGAACTTGTGCATGGGCTTGGCGGGAAAAAAAAAAAATAGAAACGAAGTAATTTGCGATAAGTCGGGATAAGAAATAGAATTGTCGGGTTATCAGTCCGTGACAAAGGAGGCAGATCATACCGATATTTACCACCTATTACAGGGCTCAACACCATGGACTGCCCTATGGCCTGTGCAATATGCGTACATTTAGTGCACTGCATTCATGTTCAAAAATGTAATTTGTGAGGAAATACGTTATTATTATATTTAGTCTTTAAAAAAGGATGTTAACCAAGGCCAGAAATGCTGAAGATGGACATAAAAATGAGAAAATACTGTAGCAGGCAGCTCAATCTTACTGTTCATGATGCATGAAATATTGTAAGAAACTCCCAAATAATGAAATGGAGGTAGGAGTTTATATGAATGCAGGGAACTGTAACGTAACATTTACATGGTGTTTTCTTTTTTATCAACATCTGTATAACGCATTATAAAGCAGTGTTGATAAGCATAGCGCATCTTTGTGTACAGCAGTGACCAAGGAAACAATACTACGCCCTTTCATGCTTCATCATAATTTAGTTTAACAACATCTTTGGTAGTATATTAACCGTGCTGTCCGGCTGCTGTTGAAACATGTGTATCACCACAATGGCCGTTTATCCATTTAACTGACCAGAATGTGACATAAGCGTTATCTACAGAAGATATTAATAGATTTTTTACTTCATGCTTTAAAAGTGATATTGTCACACAAACTCCAAAAAAGAAAAGGATGGTAAAAATAAAACAAGGTTTATTAAATAACTCAATAATAGAAAGCCACTTGTGTATATATTCTCTATTTATTCTTCTTTTGAATTTTTTACTTCTCCAGTAAAACCTAGAGTCAGACTCATTCAGAAAGCAAACATTGAATTCTGGAGGGTTTCGTTTGAGTTGTTTGGCAACAGGATTTTACCCTCGTCACATCAGCCTGACCCTGTTTAGAGACGAGCAGCCTGTAGCTGATCATGGGATCACTTCTGCAGACAAGCACAAATACACCTGCTCTGCCATACACCTCAGTTTGGACAACAAACTGGACATTGAGTTGGGTAAGGACTTTAGATCATTTATTTAATTTGTGTCCTGAAATGTGTTTGGCTTCATTCTTCTGTTATGGCACTATTTTATTCCCCAGACAAAGTAATTGCCTCTGCTTATTGAATTGTATAAAAGCAATATCAATGATTTTGTGAACTGTCATACTTCAGAGTATCAAGGGGAAACATTTAAGCAGGTGATTTCCTCAGTTCTTGTGGTTTTGGCATTGGGACTGGTGTTGATGGCTGTGATTTGCATTATTAAATGGAGGAGAAATCACTCAGGTAATACATGACATGTCCTAGACAAAACATGCTAGACTTTGAGACTATAATGATCCATTAATAAAAATATATGCTGTGCAGGGTTTTTTAAATAACAATTTCTTTTTTAAAAATCCTGTTTTGTTGTAGCTTCCTCTACAAGTGAGTTTTTTTCTGTGTAGTTTGTGTATTTTTTAGCTCTACAGCATAATATGACTCATTAATTTGCATGAGGAATAACAATATTGATTTGTCCAATGATTTGACAATGTGGATAAAACAGGTTTAAGGGTAAAGTAATTTAAGATTTATTTCTGCAATAGAAAGTGCAGATAATAATAATATTTATTAATGGATTTAAATAGCTTAAATTGCATAATAGAAGTATGCAATTTTATAAAACATAATTAGATTTATGGGTAAAGTAAATATGTATTATTGTTGCATATAATACTGGAAAGTACAGATTATAATAATATTTATCAACAGAATATAATTGCTTAGCTTCCATAATAGCAGTGGCATATGTATACATTCCTTTCATGGTCATAATTTCAATATGTAGTTTGTGTGTACCTACAGCTTTATTAAGGTAAACTGACTGATGTTTTTTTTCGTTACTTGGATTGTCATCAACAAGCTTAGATAAGTCAGATTTAGCCATGGTGTAATGTAACAGAAAGGTGTGTCTTTATGCATCTTGTTTTGACCTGTGTGTACATAATGCATTACCCAAAGTTTGTAACGTTAAACAACCTGACATTCTCCAGGAAATAAAACTTGCAAGACTTGCTTCATACTTTGTTACCTGACTACTGTACACTCAATGTTGCTATGATCTGTGATTTTCATTAGTTGGGCCTTTAGTGCAAAACGCTGAGAGTATTGTTTCCGCTTCCGGTTCCGGTCTCCTGTTGCAGAGTGGTGTGCGTTTGTAGCTCCCTAGAGTTTTATTCTTCTGAGGAAATCTCTATTTTACT